>NW_017670469.1:569508-614798 GCF_001879085.1 Nicotiana attenuata | reverse complement strand
CTAACAATCCCTAGCCTCAAAAAACCAACTCAATGTCACAATGCACTCTTGGCTTGAACACCTGTCACGGCTCCGGTTCGCCCTCCGTGAACCATCGTGACGGCACCTAGTCTCTATGACTAGGTAAGCCTAACAATGCGGAATATAAACAATAATTGTGGAAGAAATAACTAAAACCGGAATAATAAAAACAAACAGTGTTTAAGGTGCCGCTCGGCACATACTATAACAACTCTCGAAGCTAACAAAATTCCCAAAACCCGGATTCTCACAAATCACAAGCTATGAGATACATAAGAAGCTCTAACTACGGAAATATCGAAACAAGGGATAATACTGAAAGGGCTATACTTATTACAGAAGATAGAAAGGCACTCCTTGGTCAGCGGACGTAGCAGATATACCTCAAAGTCTCTACAGAACGCCTCCTCCCAAGGGTGATAGAACTGAGTGGAAAATACCTGGATCTGCACAACAAAAATGTGCAGAAGAGTAGTATGAGCACACCACAGCGCTGCCCAGTAAGTATCAAGACTAACTTCGGTGGAGTAGTGACGAGGAACAGTCGAGACACCTACCGGTCTAATAAACAGTGCAAAGGTAGGAACAACGGAACATGATATATATTTATATAAAGACTGTACGAAATGACCACAATGCTACAATCACAATAAGGAAAAAGAACAACAAGTAACAACGAAAATATTAAGAATGATGACACATGAGAATAGGCAAAAACTCATCCCAAATCCTAAAGTCACAATACAGTAAAGGGAAAACCAAACAATAACTCAGATCCTACGACGGTGATCAAATCAGGTCTTATCCAACAATTACCACGAATTACCGAATCTCGGACAATTACAACTCAAGAGTCCTAGTACCTGAAATCTAACCACTGGCATCCCGTGCCCTCATCAGCCTCACGGTCACACTGATAACTCACCTCACAACTCCCATGAGACAAGTTCATATAGGTAAACATACCACAATCACAACATTTGAACAAAACAGAAATGCCCTCAGGCCATCACAAATACTCACAATCAAGCCTTGACATAGCCCACCTTGTTCCGCCACGTGTGCAAATAATAACATAATAAGTGCCCGCCTTGTTTCGCCACACGTGCATTATAATGTTCCCACCTTATTTCGCCACATGCGCAACCCACATATAAGCGTATCCACATATCCCGCCTTGTTACGCCGCATGTGCAATATATTAATAGTAGCAATAGCACGGCAGAAACCTCGTGCGACCCCACAACAACAACCGCATGGCAGAAACCTCGTGCATCACAATATCAATAACCGCACGGCAGAAACCTCGTGCATCACAATAACAATAACCGCACGGCAGAAACCTCGTGCACCAACACCCCAAGTACAACAGCAACAATAACAATATATATACAAAAACACAACAAGTGAATCAACTCAAAAATCTTTCATTCACTAGGGGACAGTAAAACTAGCTCATAAGGAACAACCACAATAGAGAATGCTAAACGTAATAAGAACAACTCAACAAGGGAGAAAATAATATGAAGCAACGGCCCCATAGCATGTAGTTCAACAATAAGGGAGTTAACAAGCGTCAAGTAAATTTCAAATAAGGAAATATCAACTAAACATAGAATATCTACTCTTCTTTCAAAGGTTGGGCAGGTTACGAAGGATATACAATAATTTTAATTAAGACTAATTAATTACATGAGAGATAATAATCTCAATAAAAAAAATAAGCAGTTATGAGAGATAACGTGACAATAGAGAAGGTAAAGATCTTCAGTTAAGCAAAGTAAGAGTCAATTAGGAAATAAGAATGAACCATAACGCAATTAATTCCAAATAAAACATGTAGAGGTGAAACTAGTAATAGGGAATTCAATCATATCAAGAACAGCTTCATACTCAGTGAATATACGGACCTAAGAATCCTAAAAGGGCCAAGCTTTCCACAAATAAGTCCGAGCACGCACTCGTCACCTCGCGTAGTCGGATTACAATCAACAGAGAAGACTCGAATCCTAAGGGGAAGTCCCCCACACAAGGTTAGGCAAGATACTTACCTCGAACCGGCTCAATTCAACTAGAAACCACGTTCTTCCCACGAGTACGCGACTCCAAATGGCCCAAATCTATTCAATTCAATTTCATAATGTAAATAACACATCAAGTAATTGATTCTACAATTAAATTCTAAGCTAATACGCGGAATTATGTAAAATGACCAAAATGCCCCTCAGGCTAACGCCTCGGAATCGGGCAAAATTTATATTTTCAAAAACCTTGTACTCTCACAAGTTTATACATACCAAGAACACTGAAATCGGAGTCCAAATGACCCCTCAAATCCTCAATTAAAGGTCTAAGAACTTTTCCTCCAATTTCTACCAAAATTCCAAAATTTAAGGATGAATTTAAGGAAAGATTCATGGAAATTAGTCTAAACCGAGTAAGAATCACTTACCTAAGTTTCCCAGGTGAAAATCCCTTCAAAAATCGTGATCTCCCGAGTTCCCAAGTCAAAAATATGAATTATGGTATCAACCCTCGATTTTGGAAACTTAAATTCTGCCCAGATATGTAAAGCATCGCGAACGCGGAGGAAGTCTCGCGTTCGCGAAGAAGAAAAATGAAGGCTGCTCAATTATGCTTCGCGAACGCGGAAGCTTTATCGCGAACGCGGAAGAGAAATTGTTGTCGCCCAGAAATTGCTCTTCGCGAACGAGAAGTAGGAGACGCGAACGTGAAGGGCGAACATTGCAAAGCTACGCGAACGCGACTAAAGGCATGCGAACGCGATGAGGAAAAATAGCCACAACCCTCAGCGCCAAATAATGCTACGCGAACGCGAGGGCTGGGATGCAAACACGGAGGAAAAAAAAAAGGTAAAGCTTCGCGAACGCGGGTGCATTAACGCGAACGCAGAGAAGGATAGGTCTGCAACAGACCTGAAGCAAAGATCTGAAATTTTTTAACAACTGAAAATGCTCCGTTGAGCATCCGGAACACACCCGAGGCCCCCGGGACCTCAACAAAACCTACAGACATATCCTATAACATCATTCAAACTTGTACTAATCCTTAAACAACCTAAAACAACGTCGGAAACTCGAATTAATCAAGAATTTAAGCCCAAGAACTTGAAATTCCCTCAAAATACGCTTTCGATCAAAAACCTAACCAAAACACGTCCGAATTACCTGAAATTTTGCACACACATCCCAAATGACATGACGGAGCTACTGCAACTTCTGGAATTCCATTTCGACCCTCGGATCAAAATCTCACTATCGAACCGGAAACTTCAAAATTCGACCTTTCGGCATTTCAAGCCTAAATTAGCTACGGACCTCCAAAACACAATCCGACCATGCTCCTAACCCCGAAATCACCTAACGAAGCTAACGAAACCATCAGATTTCCATTCCGAGGCCGTCTTCACATTGTTCCGACTACGGTCAATCTTCCAATACATAAGCTCTCATTTAGGGACTAAGTGTCCCAAAACTCTCCGAAACCCATAACCGAGCATCCCGGCAAATCAAAATAGCAGAAATAAACTTGGGGAAAACAGTTAATAGGGGATCGGAGCGTAAATTCCAAAAACAACCGCTCGGGTCGTTACAATAGGTTTCTATGTCTAGTAGGTGTCTTGACCTGGCCTCGTCACTACTCTACCGAGGTTAGGCTTGATACTTACTGGGTACTGTTATGGTGTACTCATGCTACGCTTATGCACATTTCTACGCAGATCCAGGTATTCTGATTGTGTTTTTGAGAGTTGCATCTGCGCGGTGAGAGACTTCAAGGTATACCTGCTTGACGTTCGTTGGCCTCGCAGTCACCATCTTACATCATAATGCTACTGTTAAATTGTAATTCAAAACAATATTGTGCTTAGAAGTTCTAGTGTGTTTTAGTAGTGCTTATGACTTTGTACTGCCGGTTTTGGGAAATGTACAACTATTGGCCGATGCGGATATATATGTCATTTAATGGGTTTATGATAAATGATTAAATAGTTCAATTTTGTTATTAAATCATCATGTGTTAGACTCACCTAGTCTTAGAGACTAGGTGCAATCACGACATCCTAAGATTGAAAATGGGGTCGTGACAGGTTTCATCTGTAAAGTTATATCATATTCAAATATAACTACATTAAGGTAAAGTTTCCTTTGACACAATTAAAAGGCATACATAGGAACTCAAGTACACTCTAGTACATGTTTGGATTAAATTTTACTCTTCTCCTGTCATTGCATTTAAACAAGTGAATATACTAAACTAGTACATCGTTTCCTGTGTTTGAAAATAAACCTTTGATGCTCAAATTGACCAAATTCTAGATTTGATTCACCTTACTGAGATCTTGAAATCCAAACAGACTAAAGATTGACTTCTGCATTACAAGTACCAAAACATAAATTTGTTACCAGTTCATAAGATTATCGAACTTCCCAGTTTTCCAATTAGAAATAATTTTGCATTGCGAGTGGAATACACTTTCTTTTTGTGGGTGTAAAGAACCTATACTGAGTTGCACAAAACATAAATTTGAAACGCAAAATAATATAAAGCAACTTTTCAGTATGGAGAGCAACTTGTCATTAATGGTTCTAAGAAGAAGCATTTTCACAGCGAATCCGGTCACTCTTTGGAAGATGATTGAAGCCGTACCATTTCCTTAAACAAGGTACTATTTTTTTGCCGCATACGTTATGAAGGACGAGTAGAAGGATAAGTTCAACTGGCCATTAAAATTGTGACCTCTAGTCACCAGACTGTTTCAGGACTTAACTTAGTAAACAATAATATTAACCTTCTACAACAAAAGCAAATCCATAATCTTAATCATATGTTGCAGGTTTGTCACGATCCAAATTTTACCCAATCGTGATGGCACCTAACCCAACCCACTAAGTAAGCCAAACGATAGTTACACAATACTTTTGAAGATCATAAGTAATCAATAAATGAAATATAGATCATGCCAAATGAATGAAGGGATAGCCTTAACATATCTATGAGTAGGAAAAAATCCGTATGATATTCTTGAAAAAAGTTACACCGTACTTCCTTAGAACCACAAAATCTTACGTTGCTAATGTGTAAATAATTTTCGTTGCAATTGTTGAAACTTGTAGGAATTCTAGCGTTCTGTTGTAGTATTCCTTTGTAGGAATCTTTATAGAAGTCACGTTACTACTTGGAAAAGCTTCATATCTGAGTTTGTATTGAAAAAGCTGCAAGGGAAATGTCTTGTATGAATCTCATTTTGTATTGAAAATGTTAGAAGGAAATGTCTTGTATGTAACAATTGAGGTTGCCACCTATTTAAAAATGACTCTTAGTCATGAATTATGACTAAGAGTCATACGGCTGGTGTAGTGGCTTGCTGCCACATGGGATTTTGATCTTATTCAACAATCAATTAATTTAATTAGGTAATATCCTGCTACCCGGTGATTAACTAATTACCCACATAATTAAGGATTGTCTCAAATTACTTAAAATTTTACTTATTTTTAATACCCTTTTATATATCATACTACCATGGTCATATGGTACCTTGTATGGTACTAGTCCATAAATATCGGGTATTAACGCTCGGCCCGAATTCTATCCAACATGCCAAACTTGGACGAACATTCATTTTCTTTGCTTTGGTTCCCCTCTCACCTTCACGAATTTACTCATCACTTGTGAAATAGCATAATCCTTATAATTTCCAAATAATCTTTTCCTTGGACTGATGTAAATTACCTTACGACAAATTCAACGTACAATACTACAGGGTGCAACATCGTAGTAATTTAATACTGCAAAGCGTAACATCATCGTAATATTGCGGGGAGTAACAACAATAACTTCAACTAAAGTGTATAAGAGCAAAATAACAAGTAAGAGGTAGAACAAGTATTAACAATGTCAAATAAGCTTGTTAGGGTAGATTAACACATGTAAGAGTAGATTAACAATGAGAAATATAACATGTTACGATAATTCAATTAAAGGCATGGAAAGAGTCTAAAAAACCTCAACCCATCAAATATACACACATAGCTCGTGTACACACTTGTCACGTCTTTCACATAACACAAATAGCACAATCAACCCAAATCCTAAGGGGTAGTCTAAAACATCATAGGAACTCGCTCGAGAGATCAAAACATAAAAATAACATCTAGAACTACGAATCTAACACTAAAACACATGCATTTCAAAGTAAAGTACAAGAACTTCTAGAATTGCAACTAGGCATCCGTATCCTATCAAATGGATTCCAAATGATACCAAATTTTGCACAAGTTGTAAATAGCATAATAGAGTTATTCCAAGTCCCAAAATCAAATTTCAAACCTGTCACGCCCCAACCTCGGGAGGCGCGACCGACGCTCAATCGAGTGAACCCAACTGAGCAAGCCTTTTGAACACTTTCTACCCAACTCACTTTGACCAAGAAAACCATGCTTTCGTTTATTTATTTTGACAGTAGGAAAGATCGTACGCATAACATTGCTAGTTTATTTCATATTACCACATATAAACCATAGTTAAGTTTCCAAGGTTTCATACAGTTACAGTTTAGAAGTACAAGAGTTTAGAAATTACAACACAGTTCATTGACCCATCCATTACCTGTACATAACCCACACAAACGTCTACGGAGCCTCTAAAGATACAAAAGACAGTTATGATAATGCCGGCAACATGGCCCCGGCTATACCTCAAAAAGTGGAAATCTATAACAAAAGACATACCGCATCACCCCTGGAAGAAAAGGGGCTCACTAAGACTGCTGAGTGGAGGATGCTCCGCTATCTACGATCGGCGCTGTCTGCTATGGAACCACCTACATCCATTGAACGATGTAGCACCCCCGGCAAAAGGGACGTTAGTACCATGGAATAGTACTAGTATGTATAACTAAATACCATCTCATTAGAAAGAACTATCATACAAGAACAAGGAAATCACAAGGGATAATCAAAAGCTTTAAACGAACACCACATCATCAAATAAAAGAATCATATAACTTTCATATAATTTCCAGAGCTTTAGTTTGGGGCATTTAACACTGTTTATCATCATTCATAATACCACCGCTTTCTTGTGCGGAGTCCGATCACGACTCGATCGGCTAGGTTGCCTCATTTGAGACATGTATCTCAATCACAATCTCATTCTCACTTTTCGGATTCAATATCAGCACAATACTACCATGTGTGCGGCATGGCATCCGATCACGGCCTGATCGGCTAGGCCGTCTTACCAAGACGTTGTTCCTTTTTCATTAATCATCTCATCTCAATCTTTATCCTACACATATCAATTCGTAGGCACTTAGGGCCACAATTATTACATCATAATTGGCACTAGGCCACATTTTACATCATTTCCACTTTCAATGTTAACCTTGCAAATTTAGGATCATAGGCACATACAAAAGCAATTCGAGTTGTAAGCATAGATAAAATTTCACATAGTTGGCATGACAATCTCAGTTTTAATCTTGACTTGAAGTCTAGGCATTTCAACACATGGTTCATATTCTTCGCACATCTTTAAATTATCAAGAATAATATATTGCACACATTGAGGCACACCTTTCACGTATATATAATTGCAAAACCAATTCATGTGAAATAATAATCAATACATCAATCACATTTTAGTCTTACAACATTTGCATAGACACCAACGGAGCTTAATTTCTAAGAAGAGGGGTTTTTAGCCATACATACCTCAATGGAGCTTTTTCTTAAATTCTTACAATAATTCCGGAACTCTTAGCCACCTCGATCTATTTATGAGAATTACAGGTTGATCCAAAAATTAGAGAAATAATCAAGATTCTAGCTAACTTGAGTATACTCTCAAGCACTAAGTGTGCATTATGAATTTTAAGGTCTTTTGTGAAGAATTCTATCTCTTACACCCCATTTGTCACATTCTTAGCTCACAATCTACCCATGCCATTTTATCATACATGCATGCAATACAATCAACCCTTATACCCATGAACCCTTTCTGTTAATTACTTATTTTAGTAAGAATTTCGAAATCAAAGGTTAGAGCACAAGTTCTTACCTCTTAGGATGAAGGCCTAGTAGCTTTACTTGACAATCTTCAAGAATTTGGGCAAGGATTGAGTAGAGGCTTGGTGGGAATCACTTTCTTCCTCTAAAACTCTTGCTCTCACTCTAAATGTGGTAGAAATTAGCTCAGGAGGGTCCAATGGGGCGATTTTATCGGAATGGGGCCGGGTTTTAAAAGTTAGAAAATGGGAGCCCCGACACAATCTGCGGTCGCATATGCGACCGCATAATTGACATACGGCGCGCAAAAGGGACCGCAAAATGGTCCTCAAAACTTGAACAATCTGCCCGGGTATGCGGCAAGAATGCGGTCCGCATATCTGTTCTGCGGTCGCATAATGAGCCGCAGAACTGCCCCTTGCAAAATTCCAAGGAGGTTATGCGATGACTATGCGGCCCGCATATTGATTATGCGATCGCATAATTGGCCGCATAGTTGACTTTAAAACTTGCCAGCAAACTGTCTCACTCTGCGGCGACTATGCGGTCCGCATAGTTATTATGCGACCGCATAATGGACCGCAAAAACGCGTTTTACTAAAAAACATTATTCCTTAAATTTTTAACGCACGGATCAATCCAAAAGGTCCGAACCGCGGCGAGCTTGCAATGTTTCGGTTTTTTTTTTGAGTGAAAATTTCATGGGGCCTTACAAAACCCGATAGCCAAGAGTCAACCTACGGTCAAACTTCTAAACCTCAAATAGCCAATGTTTGGTAAAACATCACAAGTCAACCTGCAGACTTTTGAATTTGATTTCGGGCTAACGCCCAAGTCCAAAATCGCGATACGGAGCTATCAGAGCCATCAAAAACCATTAAAGGGTCATTTCCATAAAAATAAAAAATTGGTCAACATTTATAATTTATATTTCTAATCCAAGAACCAAAGATCTAAATCAATCCGAAACCTTTCTGGAATGACACCAATCAACTTCGTAAGTCATAAAACCAAAATTACACATGTGAAGCATAAAAAGTGGAAATGTCATGCAAATTCATAAAATGATCGGTCGGGTCGTTACATTCTCCCCCTCTTAAAAGAAACATTCATCTTGTAACTTGCATAAAGACATACCTGAAGTGATAAAAAGGTGAGGATAATGAATCTGCATGTCGTGCTCGGTCTCCAAGGTCTCTTTCTCGACCGAATGACCTCTCCATTGAACCTTCACTAAAGCTATGCTCTTTGACCTCAACTTTCGGACCTTCATGTCCATGATAGCCAGGGGATGCTGAAGATAAGTCAAATCCTTTTCCAATTGGACTGAACTGTAATCTAATACATGGGACGGGTCACCATAATACTTCTGGAGCAAAGAAACATGGAACACTAGGTGGACCGTTAATAGGCTGGGTGGCTATATAAGCTTGTAGTCCACCTCCCCAACTCTCTCAAGGATCTCAAAAGGACCGATATTCCTAGGGCTCAACCTGCCCTTCTTTCCGAACCTCATCGCACCCTTCATAGGTGAAACCCGGAGAAAAACCCTCTTTCTAGCCATAATTGCTACATCATGAACCCTCCCATCAACATAACTTTTCTACCTAGACTGTGTTGTACGAAGTCGATCCTGAATTAACTTGACTTTTTCCAAGGCATCTCGAACCAAATCCGTGCCCAACAACCTAGCCTCTCCCGGCTCAGACTAACCAAATGGAGAACGACACGGTCTTCCATATAGGGCCTCATAAGGAGACATCTGAATACTAGATTGGTAGCTTTTATTGTAGGCGAACTCTGCAAGCGGCAAGAACTGATCCCAATAACCCCCAAAATCTATAACACAGGCACGAAGCATATCCTCTATACCTGAATGGTGCACTCGGACTGCCCCTCCTCGTGGGGGTGAAATGTTTTACTCAACTCAATCCGTGTGCCTAACTCATACTGCAAAGCTCTCTAGATACGCGATGTGAACAACGTACCTCAATCAAAGATAATGGATACTGGGACACCGTAGAGACGAACAATATCACGGATATAGATATGAGCTAGCTGCTTTGAAGAATAGATAGTCACCACTGGAATAAATTGAGCCGACTTGGTCAACATGTCCACAATCACACATACTATGTCAAATTTCTTCAAAGTTCATGGGAGCCCAACTACAAAATCCATGGTAACATGCTCCTATTTCTACTCGGGAATCTCAGGCCTCTAAAGTAACACGCTCGGCCTCTAATGCTCATACTTCACTTGCTGATAGTTTAGGCACCTAACCATATACTCCACTATATCTTTCTTCATTCTCCTCCACCAATAGTGTTATCTCAAATTCTGATACGTCTTAGCGGCACCCGGATGAATGGATTACCGCGAACTATGGTCCTCCTAATGGATAAAATCATGCAACCCATACACATAGCGCACACATTACTGGCCTTGCATCCTTAACACCCTGACATCTCCAATAGAAGCCTCCTTGGCATCGTCGTGCTGTACCGTGTCCTTGAGGACGAACAAATGGGGGTAACCATATTGACACTCTCTAATGTGCTAATATAAGGAAGACCGAGAAACCACGCAAGCAAGATTTTGGTTGGGATCCAAAGCGTCCAAGCTAACAAACCGATTAGCCAAGGCCTGAACATCTATGGCTAGTGGCCTCTCTACTGCAGGTAGATTTGACAAATTGCCCATACTCTCTGCCTTTCAACTCAAGGCATCGACCACCACATTGGCCTTCCCATGATAATAAAGAATAGTGATAACATAGTCTTTACGCAACTCTAACCATCTCCACTACTATAAGTTCAGATCCTTTTGCTTAGACAGATGTTCGAGACTCCGGTGGTCGGTGTAGACCTCACATGTAATACCATAAAACTAGTGCCTCTAAATCTTCAATGCATGAACAATTGCTGCCAATTCCAAGTTGTGGATAAGATAATTCTTATCATAAACCTTCAGCTGCCGATATGCGTAGGCAATCACCCTTCCGTCTTGCATCAACACCGGGCCAAGCCCAACACACGATGTATCACAATACACACTGTAAGACCTCCAACCTGTAGGCAACACCAACACTGGGGTTGTAGTCAAAGCAGTCTTGAGCTTTCAAAAGCTCGCCTCACACTCCTCGAACCATATGAAAGGAGCATCCTTCTAGGTCAATCTAGTCATAGGTGCAACAATGGATGAGACACCGTATAAGCAAGACGATAATACCCGACCAAACTAAGGAAACTCCAAATATCAGTAGCTGAAGACGATCTGGGTGATACGCTCAAATTACACTTTAATTGAATAGTGTAAGGCGGTCGGTGTCAAATATACTAACCCAACAAGGTTGGGGTCAAACCCCAGAGGAATAGGCGTGAAAAGGTTACTTGAGTAGTGTGTAACTTGACTTAGGCCGTAATTAGATTCCTTTAGCGTAACAAGAGAATGATTTAGTTATGATTTAATAAGATGACTAATTTAGTTATGAGACTGTGAATAATTTGATTAAGAAAACCAAGGTTGTGTCCCCATCAATGAAATGTAATGCTAACAGTGCTAATATGATATATTTCTAATGGAAGGTGCTTTTGATGTGCAGATGGTTTCTAAATGACTACCCAATATTTTTCAATGGTTGGGTAGTATTTTCTCTTTGTGATTTATACAAATATAAAAGATTTGCAATTTAAGAACAATCAATGCCAAGTAGAGCCCCATTATCCCTAAGTGATTCTATTAAACAAGATTTAAAGTCTTGAGTTCTTGATATTCATTTCTACCAAACCCTAACCCACTTTTCCATGTAAAGAAAGAGTAAACTAGAATATATTAATGTTTGCAACCACCAACCATAAATAAAGAACAAGAAATGAATAAATATCAACCAACAATTATATATATATATATATATATATATATATATATATAGTCAATGTTAAACACCCATTAACATTCCACCCATCTAGGTTCCACAACCTTAGTATTTAAAACTAGCTACTCATGCTAAAATACAAGAAAAAAGTAATAAATAAAGTCATAAAGCTTACAAAAGTGCAAGATTCTTTCTTCACAAGCTTCCAAATTAATGGAGTATCCAATGCTCTCAATATAGGACCTTTTCAGACTTGAATACCCCACAACAACCATAGTTATTCTTTTTATAGTGGACCAAAAGTCGTGATCAAAATCGGACAATATTGCCCCTACAGATAGCTTTTGCGGCCGCATAATGGTCGCAGACCATGTATGCGGTCCGCATAATCTCCATTCACGTCCCAGACTTTTAAATCACCAGTTCCAGGCTTCCAGTGTATATAAGTTATGCGGTCCACATATCTGTTATGCGCTACATTTTCCCGTCGCAAATCATGTTGAGAAGCTTCTTCTACTGGAATTGTGTGGTCATTGTGCGGCTCGCAAAAGTGTTATGCGACCGCATAATGGGGCGTATATTCTTCTCTTCATTTGGTCAATAAGTTTGCTTCAGTTTGCAATCAACATTTGACTTATGCGGTCCGTGTGTGACTTATGCGGTCGCATACCTGCAACATTTCTATCCTTTTGTGACTTTTTGACTTAATTTTCATGTTTTTGGGTCTTCAAGCTCATGCACTACAAAAAAACCAAACTTGATAAGAATTAACTAAAAATGCATTAAAAGACGAGCTAAAATCTATGTAATTGGTATCAAATGTGCCGAAATTCTACGGCACATCAACACCCCCAACTTCAACTCTTGCTTGTCCTCAAGCAACTAAAACAAAATTATCCTATTCTATACTACTTCTATTTCCAACATTCCACAAAACAGTAGTGACTGTAGATGGTTTTGACTGATAGCGGACAAGTATGTAACTTCATTTATTTACCCTTGATGGTTTTGACTAATCAACTCGTGACTTTAGAGCCTCAACCAAAATGACAAAATGCTATTCACGGCTAAGTGCACTTGTATTCTACTTCAAGAACCTAACTTTTGCTAAATCTTACAATTCATGCGCGCTCACAACAAAGAAAATCCCCACTCACACATATGTACAGGGGATGCAATCAAAACACTCTAGCACTCGGAACGAAAGCTACATGCTATAAGTATTGGTCCATATGCTTCCCTTATTTTAACTTTGCCGCTATCTCAGGAATGATTGACTGTAGATCACTAAGGACTTTTTATGGGTTTTAATATAGGCTTTGGGACAGGTTGGATGAATATTTGGGAATGTAGTGGCTATACCCTCCTTGAACTCTACATACATTATGCTCCTTTACTACATAGCACTTATCTACCTCGGGTTACCGGCCTAGAACCACCTCAAAGTATTTCTTCAATTTCCACAAGACTCCACTTCTTTTCTCTTTTCTCTTATATATATATATATATATATATATATATATATATATATATATATATATATATATATATTTTTATATATATAAACAAGGCAAAAATTAGGCATTTACAGCTACCCCTCTTTGCTCGAGAACATGAAGAGTTTTCGTGCAAAGATAGTGAATGCCATGACTAACTTTTGCTCACCTATGACTCTAATGAAAGCATTTTTGAAAAAGGGGTGACCGAACCTTGCTTCCGAGGTTGCCTACATATCCTTGGCTGTAAAGGAATCAGGTCAGTGTAGTTCTGGAAAAATTTGGTAGCTGGGACTACCAGACACTAGAGTGAAGACTGCTGTTGCTGCTGCTGTTGCTGTTACTCTTACCGTTATTGCTTCTTACATCAAAAGAAAAAGAGAAGAGCACTACATATGTCTGCAAACTAAAAGTTACAAAATTCCTATCTATATGCCTTCTGGAGTCAAATATTGATCCTTGACTTGGTCTCTTGTGTTGACCATGATTGGATCTTGATGCTCTTTGAAGAAAAGATTATGACTCAATCTCAGTTGCTTGCTTCCTGGATCAAAATTTTTGAGAAAACGAAACTTGAGAAGTTGCGTTGCCGACACGTTATCAAAGCTAACTCCGACTATCTTGTGATCGAAGGACTTCTTTCTTCTGATGAGAAACTGAAACTGCAAGCTTTAATCGTCACTTGGGCTATGCGGCAGAGACTGCAAAGCCATCAAAGACGAACAAAACGAACAAAATTTTTCTGCCCCAGTCTGGCACTAGGAAAATTTTGTGAGTTATTAGAGAAAGCTACAAACTATTTAATTTACTGAAATAAGGAAAAGACAGTAATATAAACTAGCTATGTGAGGATACGCGACCACAGGGTAGCACCCTGTGTTACCAAAGGTAGTGGAATTATAGCACAGTATCCTATATTACTGGAAGGAAACGTAGCCAGGGGTAGGAGCCTTGTACCACTAGGAAGGTATGTAATTATGGGTTGGTATCCTTGTATTACTGATAAAGTGTTGAATCCCCTAGGCGAAACGGTTCTACCTGAGTTAAGCTACATAAAACACCCTGAGCGAAGAGTACTTCTACTCGGAACTATGAGCTGGATCCCCCTAGGCGAAATGATTCTACCTGGGTTAAGCTGTGTAAAACACCCTGAGTGAAGAGTACTTCTACTCGGAACTATGAGCTGGATCCCCCTAGGCGAAATGATTCTACCTGGGTTAAGCTGTGTAAAACACCCTGAGTGAAGAGTACTTCTACTCGGAACTATGAGCTGGATCCCCCTAGGCGAAAGGATTCTACCTGAGTTAAGATGTGTGAAACAACCTGAGCGAAGAGTACTTCTACTCGGAGCTATGAGCTGGATCCCCCTAGGCGAAAGGATTCTACCTGAGTTAAGCTATGTAAAACACCCTGAGCGAAGAGTAGTTCTACTCAGAACTATGAGCTTGATCCCCCAAGGCGAAAGGATTCTACCTGAGTTAAGCTGTGTAAAACACCCTGAGTAAAGAGTACTTCTACACGGAACTACGAGCTCGATCCCCCTAGGCGAAAGGATTCTACCTGAGTTAAGCTGTGTAAGACACCCTGAGCGAAGAGTACTTCTACTCGGAACTATGAGTTGGATTTCCCTAGGCGAAAAGATTCTACCTGAGTTTAAGCTACGAAAATGGGAGGTGTGAACAATAGTGATGCATGCTGAAAAGAGAAAAAATGGAGATTTTAAGAAGCTTACGTTTGGTGACGTTCATCTTTTAGAATTTCCATTCTGCACCTGCTTTGTTCCTGCTTCAAACAAAGAAAGATTTATGAGTTTTCAAAGTGGTGGTTGGTTTGTGGCCTTGATCCCTTGATGCCTTGAGTAGTTTGATTCACGGCCACTGCTGTCGAAGAACCGATTCTGTCAGCGTGGTACCGAGATGCTCGGCTGCTCTGTATCATTTTCTAGAGACCTTGGATTTACATTATTTTCCCCCAACTGTTTCATACCCAGATGTCCATGGTACCACTACCCTTGTCTCTAAGGCAATGCATTTTTTAAAATCAAACTCAGTTGTCTTGCACCCAGCATCAGTTTGTGTCCGTAGTGCTTATCAACTTTCTCATGAAGCAGGTCCTGCTCATGCGACTTTTTAGTTTCTTTAAAACACTTTGTTTGCTTTATCAAATGAGATCTCAGGTGGATTCGTGCCTTCGCCAATGCCATATATGCCCCAAATTGTGCTCGATATTACGGGGGAATTGTAGCTAGTTTTGCAGCCATTTCTTTGTTTTGCTTTTGATGCAGGTATTAGANGAACCAGTGGTAGTTCCATGTGATTTCAGTAGCTGTCAACTTTTGAAGATGCCCTCTCCATGCTTTGACTCCCCTGGGGAAGCTACTATCTTCAATCAAATCTCCAAGCTCATTGTTGCTCCAATGAACACTAAAATTTACCCGTGCGGGATGACTGAGAAGGTGCTCTAAAAACCATATTTGGAGTATGATGTTACAGCCCTCAAAGAAATCCTTTCCTTCCCGACACTTGGTCAGGGCACGGTAAATATCGGACAATATCATTGGAATGATAGTGACGTCCTTTCCATTCAACAAAGTGGTGACTATGCCAGATAACCGAATATCAACATTTTTGTCATGCCTCGGGAAAATCATTGTCCCTAGAAATGCCACTAGGAATGCTTTCCGCCCATGGCTTTGCCAAGTTTTGTATCCAATTTTAGTATCAAGCTCTTTTCCATGCTTTGAAAATCCACCTGGACACCCATACCTGTCGTACAAGAAATCCAATCGAACGTGCCCTCGTTCCACACTTGCTATTTTATTTTGGCTGATTGTCATCTGATCAAGGAACTTACTGCCAGTGACATCCCTTGGGGCCAATGGTCTCTTCTTTCGAAGCTCATCACCGAACCTTGTGTATCCAGCTAACTCCTCCAAAGTGGGAGTCATTTCGAAACCATTAAAACGGAATACATTGTGATTAGGATCCTAGAAATGCACCAATGCCTCGATTAAATTCCTCCTTGGGTTGATCTCCATAATATTCACAAAGTGACCCAGATGATCCTTTATCTTTTCCTGCTCACAAATGCCCATATTTTTCCACCATTGGCTCAACAACCGAGGTGTTTTATGCACAAGCCAAATCTGTGGGGGCTCGTCATCTTTTGGTCTTTTGTCAAATCTTCTTTTCATTGTATCCATATCGCCCCTAGTGGCAGAACATGAGGTTAGGACTGAAAATCAAGATACCTATTGTCCTCTTAACATTTCTGAACAGGGTCATAAAAAAATGGTCGGGTCAAGAGCAAAATGATAAAAGGGCAAAAATGGGTATAATTACGAAGATAACCTTTTCAATTCTTTCGAGAAAAGCTTTTAAATACGCCTCGGCAGAAATGGCCAGGCACAAAGAAAAAATGATAAAAGTAGGCAAAAATAGAAAACGTGGCTATTATTACGAAAACGATCCTTTGATACTCCCGGGAGAGGTTCGAAAACTATTTCGGCAAATATGACCAGACAAAACTAGATAGAATGGCCATTCTTATGAAAAATAGCCCTTCAGTACTTTCGTGGAAGGTTTAAGGCTACCTTGGCAAAATGGCCGAACATAATGGCAAAATGGTAAAAGGTGAAAAAAAAGATGGACAAAGTAGCTATTTTACAAAAAACGGTCCTTCAGCACTTCCCAGGAAGATTTTAAGGCTGTCTTGGCAAAAAAGCCGGAACATGAGGGCAAGACAGTAAAAGGTGACCAAAATAAGCTTTTTTTTTCGAAAATTTTATGCACATGCAGAATTTTATGCTCCCTTTTTTTTTGAAAAATGTGGGCTGAACCCGATGTAGGTTGCCTACGTATCTAACATCTGGTAAGAATCAAACCCGCGTAGTTCGGTAAAACAGGGTACTTTTTTTTTAATGAAAATTAATCTTTTACAACTCACACCTGACTACTATATATATATATATATATATATATATATATATATATATATATATTTTTTTTTTTTTATATATTCTTTTCTTTTTGGAGCTTGCATTTCGTTATATAGACAACTTTGAGGTTATTGTTTGTTTTTTTGTCCACACACAGTAGTAATCCTTACCAATTTACACTTTGTAATGGCACCCCCAACTTAGACTTTTAGCCTCATTCTTACCCGTTCAAGGAGGGATGGGTTCAAAAGAAAGAATTATTTCACAGAAGGGGTAAAGGTTTGTAATGTGGTAGCCAATGAAAGGTTAAAGGCTCAACGGAGGTAACCAGGGTAATTAGTGTACCAAGGAGGTCAATTTAGGCAAAACTTGCTAGTAGTCACAAAGAGAGCCTAAGATCATTTCAGCATCCAATCATTAACCTGAGAGTTGCACTAAGAAACCAACCAGGCAAGTTCTGGACATCACAAGTTAGTCGTGTGCATTATTTATACAAAGCCTCACTCACTCATAACACATGAATTGTTCAACTCAATATAGTTTCATCCCTCAAGCGAATACAAGGCAACTCAAAACTTTCATCTCAAGATATGTAAGATTCTGAATAAGCATAAAGTCAAAGAGCGAGCCTCTCATTCACAAGAATGACTAACCAAAAATATATATTTTTTATACATATACGCAAAAGAAGGAAGGGTACCATGTATTTACACAATTTATCACATGCTTGAAGCTACAACAATCAACACCAAAAAAGGCAAAACTTTTCATGCTATTGCCGTGGTTCTACTATTACACCCTTGGAAAAGAACCCGGCGAAGAAAAACCAAGGGAAATTCATTGCTATCTATGAAACTATACTACAAGAGTTTATATACAAGACATGGGGTACAACATAATATTTACACACAAAATGGGGTACAAAACATGGGTACAAAACATGACTACCCCACCCCAACCAAAAATCATGCATTGTCCCCAATGCATAGATAATGTAAAAAGGAAGCTCAGGGAATTCTTGGGGCGCACTAGGCACTCGGAGGAGCTGAAGCATCTGGGGCAGCTGTGGCGTCATCTCCTGGTACTGAAGTTGCAGCTGGTGGAACATCGAACTGAGTGGTGGCCTCCACGGCTAAAGCAAGAGGCTCCAGCTACTGTGACGATGGAGCAGGAAGTGCCACCTGCTGTGAGGCTGCATCTGGGGTTTGGGAGCTGTTAGCCTTGCCTAGTGATGGCTGAGTGGTTGATGGAAGTGCCTTGGTGACCATATCTGCTAGCGAATGTGCAATTGCTGCATGCACAGCTGCATCCTCTTCATCTTGTGCAATCATAGAAACAATAACTTGCTTACCCTTGTCCTGATGACCCTCAGTATCCTCTACCAGTACATCTTTATCTGCTTTCTCATCTTTTGAGTCCACCTCATCGGACTCCTCAGTATCTCCGGATCCCTCCTTCGAAGGAACGTCAATGTGTACAGGAGGAGCTGGAGCCTTTGAGGGCTCAACACTCTGTGCCTCTGGAGCTGTGATTAGGTTTGTGAATTCAAAGTCCATTCCTGGAATGGACGTGCCAGCACCCTGCTCACCTTATTTCGGGAGGAAGAGTGTCAAGTCAAACTCCAAAATTTGCATCTTTTACAGCTCTGCTTTCAATTCAGCCACATCCTTCCTGAGCTGAGGCATACCTCCAACCTTACCCTGCTCGACCTTCTCAAGACGCACTTCAAAGTGGTTGAGGCGATCCTCATAAGTTTTATGTTGCTGTTAAAGAACACTCACTGAGGATTGGACAGGGATCAATGCTTGCCGGATGAGGTTTGGAATTTCCTTTATCAGCCGGTCTACCTTAGAATTGGCATGCTGAACTAGTAGACCCAGCTAGGAAAAAGCTGGTAAGGGGACCTAGGGCTGTTGCAGTGGTATGCTGTGGAGTAGCTGTGGAGGTAGCTGGGGCCTGAGAGGTGTCGGGCAGTGCTAGGACCTCCGATGCTGCTAAGTCTGCTGGAGGAGGAACTTGAGTCTCTGTTTGAGTTGCAGTTTCCTTGTCTACTGCGTCACTGATTCGCATGATGTCAATATCCTTGAGAGCTTTCTCTAGTTTGTCATGCTTTGGCATAGGATGCACATTTACAGCTTTGTAGAGAGCAGTGATCAAACATGGGAAAGGAAGTGACGTTTGTTTCTGGTTTTCTCTGATTCCCAGCTCCCGGAATATGATTTCTCCCACGTCAATCTTTATGCCTGTCATGATGCACGCAATGAGCAGTGCCTTCTTAATATTGATGTCAGTTTCATTTCTAATTGGCATAAGACTGGATGTGACAAAGCTGAGCCAATATCGACCCTCCCGTGTGAAATCCTCCTTGTAAATCTTGTGTTTAGGGTCAATCCAGGCTGGTGTCCCCTTTGCTATGACAGAGGCAATCCAAGCACGCTCGTTGTTCTTGTTAGCTACCTTAGCCTCATACTCAGCTGTGCCTGACCTCCACTCCTCAAAGTACAGGTCATTGATAGTTGCATCATTACAAAGAACTTGGACACCTCAAACTAGGACAGATTATGAAAACACCTTGTTTCGCTTATATTCAGCAGTCCTTGATGCACCATACGAAACATAGAATTCCCTCACAAGCATTGCATTGTATTCATCAGGGACCTCAGTGAAGAATTCCCATTTCCTCTGCTTGATGTTCTCGATTATATGAGGGTAGTTCTCCTTCAGCCCATTTAAACTCAACTGTTTCTCCTCAAGAATCTTTCTCTTTGAGACCCCTTCTTTATACAGATTCATGGAGCCTGTAACCCAAACCGGAGATTAAGATCCTCCCCCATCTTCCTTCATGCCTCAGCCTATAGATTAATAGAATGCCTGAGGTCACTTTGTGCCTCCTCCTCTTCAGATTGGGAGGAGTGCTTAGGAGTAATGCGAATTGCCTGAGTCCGCTGATGTTTGGCTTGTTGTGCTTGTTGGCTAAGAGTAACACCCTTATTCTGTCTACGAGTGGGCGATGATAGCGTTGGATTATACTTCTTTCGTACCAATCTTGTTGATGAAATATTGTGTGAGTGGGTAAAATAGCATAGGAAATACATTTGAGACAAAGGAAAAAAATAAGTAGACTGTGCATGGGTTATGCGATCGCATATCAACTATGCGGTCCGCAAACCCATTGCAAATGTGCACAATATAAAAGGAAAAAATGGCTATGCGATCGCAAAATACCCCGCACATGTGTTTATGCGACCGCAAAGTGGTCGCATTTCTTATCAGTAGAAAGGCTTATTGTCTGCCTCACTTTGCGGCAAGTATGCGAACCGCATACTGTTGCGCCCCCTTTTTCTCGCGAAATCGGGTTTCGACATTTCTAAGACAACTCCCTTCCTTTTGGGACGAGGTAAGGGATTTGAAGAGTCGCCACCTATCGGATTAAGGTGCGTTAGGGCACCTAGAGCAGTTAACTCATGAAACTAGTTTGCATCACCATAGATCGGGTAAGGGCTCGAAGTTACCTTGATGGGAAGGTGTTAGGCACCCATCGAGGTCCATAATGGTGGGTCCCGACCAAACTTATATTAACCGAATTAGTCTTAATAGGGGAGAAAAGAAATTAGACAGATACAATATTCAACCTATTTTTACACAAGAGTATAGGGGGTGGTCCTAAGTTTTTTAGCCAATAGGATCATTCCATACATTGCTTTGCAACTCCTTCAAGTCGTGGTTTTACTCATAGCATTAGCGATTGGGCTATCATATCCTTAAACTACCCAATTACTATCTTTCAGTTGTTACCTAAGCGTTCTAATAGCTTCTAACTCGTGCCTTGTGCGTGCACTATCCGTCCCGTACCTGTGGTCCTGGAGGCATTTAGGATTTCTATTCAGGGTGGTTCTAGACTGACCTATGTTTCTTTAAATGAGAAAAAGTTAGGTGATAAAAAAAATTCAAATAGGACTATCATCTAAGGAGCAAATAAGGGCTCATATTAACCTCGACAAATAGGCAACAAATGCACACAATTAAATCAGCAGACTTCGTTAACTTAGGATCCTATAGACAGGATATCTAGATGAGCAGAAACAGAATGCAAGACAGCAGTTTTATTAAGGCGGGCATCGGGAGCTATCAATTTGCCTACTGATTTTATTAAGCCTTGAATCTGGGCATTTTCAGGCAGGATATCACAGTTTTAGACCCCAGAATCATTAATAACCCTACAGATTTGCCTAAGTGATTAACAGAATCCTATAGGCATGGTATCTTTAACTGTTAAATATAGACTTATAACATGGTTTCTAAGCGAATTACTGATTTTAACTCGTGTAGACAGGTTTTATCTCTTTAGATCCTGTAGGCATGCTTTCTAAGTTGCAGAATTAATTTCACTCCTATAGACATGATTTGTAAGTGTTGAATATATTTAAACCCCTATAGGCAGATCTCTAAGCTTCAGAATAGATGTCACCCTATAGGCATCATATCTAGGTTGAAACTGGTTTTTTATCTCCTATAGGCATGATATCTAAGTTGAAACTGATTTTTTTATCTCCTATAGGCATGATATCTATTAATCATATATGGGCAAAAATATTTAAGCAAATTGCCAGGAAGTTTGTTAATTCGCACAAATTGAATCATATTTACATGATCACTAATGCACGTTGAGATTGGCAATACATGTAGATCCTATGAACAAGATTTCTAATGCAGAATTAGCAAAAGACCTATAGGCAGTGTCTCTAGTATGCCAAAATGTTAAAAGGCAAAGTCACAAACATGTCACAAAACATCCTATAGGCAGGATCTCTAAACGAGTAGTAACATTCACATAATCAACCCAATAAACCTATAGGTAGGATTTCTACCCGAGTTTCAAATAAAGATATAGAAAACCCCCTAGCTTTTACTAATGAACCCCAGATTTGTTTATTACAGAGATTATTATAGTCCGGAATGAATAAATTACATAACAGTATCTATTACACTATAGGGAGCCTCAGCAGGCCCAATATAAACTTGGGAACCAAGCCTTCAAGCACATCATCTCTGAAGAATAGTAAAGATCCATTCGTAGCACATTAAACCATGCATCCAGTGTGTCTAATTTTCCAAAGAGCCTCAAGGACCCCGGGCAATGCTCACACTAGAACCACACATTCAACACAAAATTCATAAAAGATTGAAAAACCAGCCCCAATGTGTCAGAGTTCAAAGGAGTCTCAGGGCAGCGCTCACATTGGGGGTGGTAGGAACCTAGATAACTAAGAGTAGAAGTTTGAAAACCAGTACATAGAGGGTAAGAGGGAACATGTTTAAAAATCAGTACATAGAAAATAGCAACAAAATTGCACCCAGGATCAAACTAAATTTATGTTTAGCATATAGTTCGAACAAGTTTGCTTTTTGATTAGGCTAGATGCTAATATTAAACAATCATGCTTAAGCACAGAAACAATTAGTAAACAAACAAGACACATGAAGTAGCCATACAGTGATCACATCTTTGTAGCAAAGTGCAGAATAAAAACTGAATTAGGAAGGGTTTCATATTATTGAAGATAGCTTTGCTTAACAGCATCAGTAAGTAGAATCAGGCAGTCACATAGTAAATAGAATCATGCTGGGAATTGAAACAGGTTAATCAAGCAATGCATAGAGAAAGGAATTGCAAATGTTAGGGCATACCAGTTGAGAAGAAAGAAGGTAAGATGCAGTAACAGCTAGGTTTCAGAACATTTGGCATTGGCTTTCAGCCGGCCAAATAATAGCCACTTAGCACAGAAATCAGAACAGGAGCTAGAGAGAGAGCTTAAGTTTAGTGGTGAGAATAGGAGAGTTTGAGTGTGGTAAAGTTGTTGAGTGGGGAAGTTGTTATAAAGGGAGTGAGGAAGGGGTTTAAATAGCACATAATGAAGTAAACTAATAAGGTAAGGAACCAGTCATACACAAACAAGGTATGAAAATTAATTAAGGTCAGCATGAATCAATTAACAATACAGAATAGAGTAAAGTCAGGCTAGTACTACTTGATTTAAGGAAAACCTTATACGGAATCAATAGTAATTAAGTACTAGGTTAAATAAGGTAAGAACTAACTCCAAAATCAATTAGGAGTCGGCTTTAGTAATCAAAGCATAAAATCGGGCCAGTAGCACCAATTATTAATCACACATTAGTCTAAACAAGGTAAGAACAGGTAAAATCCAATAAGGAAACACCGGTAATAAAGGAAAGCCCTATTTCAAACCCTACTTTAGGTAAGTGAAATTAATTAATAATTAATCGACAGAGTTTAAGGCAAACGGGCAAAAATAGTACAATGAACGGTCAAATAATCAAAACCCTAAGAAATACAAAGACACATAGTAAAATCATTCAAAATAAATGAGGAAACCCTAACAAATACTTAGAGACGAAAATATTTATGGGTTAAAACATTTTTAAAAAAAATCTGTTGGAACCAAAACCCTAGGTTTTTAGGGTAAATAAAATCGATCAATAATAATAAAAGACTATAACATATAGAAATAAAAGTACTGAAATTTTAAAGGAGGAATATCAAAACAAACATAAAATCGTTTTAGATCTAAACAAATTCGACCAAAACTAGCCAGATTCATAAATATAAATAGAAGTTGATCCAGATCTAGTTTGGACCAGAGATTTGAAACCCTAAAATACGAAAATATTCGTACTCACAAGTATTAGGATGAACATAGATAGAATCATCAAAGTATGAGAGACTTTGAACCAAAACTGGCTTGAGTCTCTTGAGATTCACTTGCCATTTGAGGAAAATGAATCAAGTAACATCAGGGTCGAGTAACCAGTAGAGAGATGAAGCCAAATAAGGCAGGGAATCAAGAAGAGATTCCATGAATTAGAGGGAAAAAGGTGACGGCGGGGCTAGGGTTTGAGGGGGTGAGAGAGAGGAGAGGAGAGTATCTAAAGACGGCAGGTTTGGAAAAATGAAATAGGGTTTGGGGGTTTTGGTATATTAAAAGGGGTTGGGGAATTTAGGGTCGGTGATCTGCTGAGATCAATGGCCAGGATTGGATATCTAGTGGGGCGGGTTTAATTAGACGGGTATGGGTATTGGGTAGTTGGGTTAGGGTATTGGGTATTGGGTTATTGGATTATTGGGCTGATAGGGTATTGGGCTATTGGGTAGGTCCGAAAAAAATTAATAAAAGGGCTATGTTTTAAATACCCACTTAATTAATAAAATAATTTATAAAAATAATTAATAAGTGATAAAAATGCTATTTGTATATGAAAATGATTTAAAATAATTACTTAATATTACAAAAATATAAAAAAATTCACTTTTTGTGTAAATAATGTAATTATGCTAATGGGCTATTATTGCAATTATAGCCTAAAGATACAAATATAATTATGCATAAAATGTTAAAGCTTAATATAAATATAAACGATAAAATAATGGAATAAATCATTATAAAATTATTTGTGATGCAATTAGTAATTATTTAGATAGTAAAATGCTGGAATAAATTAATTAAAATCCTTTTAAAATTACAAAAAATTATGGAAAAATACTGGTTGATGCTCATGCACTATTTTGAAAGTATATATGCATTTTTAAAATATATGAGGAAAAAATTGGGTATCAACAGCTGCCCCTCTTTACTCGGAAAGGATGAAAGAGTTGTTGGGTAAATAAATGATGACCGATTTTGACCGAATGGGATGTTTGATAAATGTAGGCCGCACCCTGGTCTCTGAGCTGCCTACATATCCGTGGTTTTACAGGAACAGACCATGTGTAGTTCTGGACCCAACGGTGAATGAAACCAATGGAATTATTATAGGAATGGTCGTATGTTTTGGAAGGGGTTCCTTTTGGGAAGGATAGTATCAGATTGGTTTATGCGTAGTTATGAATATGAGTCTGAAGCGTAACGGATGTATCACAGGGAAAATCTGAACGGTCATGGGGTAAAGGCGAGTAATTGATGAGAATCAATTATGTTTGGGATAACGGCAAGATAAAAATGGTATGAGTGGAAACCGGAGCGAAAGTTGCTCCTGTTTGAAGAATGGCTACCTCCTGGATTTCCTGTAAAATTTAAAACACGATGCATGCCAGTTTATAGATTACTGCGGGAATTTAAACGTGATGAAAATTCCCTTTGGACCATGAAGGTTGTCTTTGGACGGAGAGGATGACATCCTTAGACCATGACATCCTAGGCTATCAATCATGAGATAAGGGATTCGCAGGCCATGAAATGCTGTTCTCGGGCCATGAGAATGGTGCCTCTGAACCATAACGCCTTTGAATATTGATGTGTAGTATTGAGAGATCCTCAGGCCATGATATGGTGCCTTTAGTATATGAGGATGATGCCTTCGGACTATGATGCCTTTGGACAAGTTGGCTATATATCAGCCCATGAGGTGCCGAGATATGATACCAAAGGTAATCACAAGGCAAAGCTTAGCCTCGTGCAGAGTTTGGGGGAAAAGCTTAGACCCGAGAGAAGAATATAATGTAATTAGAGTAGGGCAACACTTAATGCAGAGGGAGACAATGCTTAGTCTCATGAGAAGTCGGTGCTTAGCCTTATAGAAATAGGGAGGCAGGGCTTAGCCTTATGCAAGATTCGAGACAGGGCTTAGTCTCATGCAAAGAGAAGGCAATGCTTAGCCTTATGAAAATATGGAGGCAGGGCTTAGCCTCATGCAAGATTTGAGATAGGACATAGTCTCAAGCAGAGAGAAGGCAACGCTTAGCCTTATGCAAATATGGAGGCAGGGCTTAGCCTCATTCAAGATTTGAGACAGGGCTTAGTCTCGTGCAAAGAGAAGGCAATGCTTAGCCTTGTGTAAATATGGAGGTAGGGCTTAGCCTCATGCAAGATTTGAGACAGGGCTTAGTCTCATGCAAAGAGAAGGCAATGCTTAGCCTTATGCAAATATGGAGGCAGGGCTTAGCCTAATGCGAGATTTGAGACAGGGCTTAGTCTCATGCAAAGAGAAGGCAATGCTTATCCTTATGCAAATATGGAGGCAGGGCTTAGCCTCATGCGAGATTTGAGACAGGGCTTAGTCTCATGCAAAGAGAAGGCAATGCTTATCCTTATGCAAATATGGAGGCAGGGCTTAGCCTCATGCGAGATTTGAGACAGGGCTTATTCTCATGCAAAGAGAAGGCAATGCTTAGCCTTATGCAAATATGGAGGCAGGGCTTAGCCTCATGCAATATTTGAGACAAGGCTTAGTCTCATGCAAAGAGAAGGCAATGCTTAGCCTTATGAAAATATGGAGGCAGGGCTTAACTTCATGCAAGATTCGAGACAGGGCTTAGTCTCATGCAAAGAGAAGGCAGCTTAGTGTTATGTAGATATGGAGGCAGGGCTTAGCCTTATGCAAGATTCGAGACAGGGCTTAGTCTCATGCAAAGAGAAGGCAGCTTAACCTTATGCAAATGTGGAGGCAGGGCTTAGCCTCATGCAAGATTGACACAAGGCTTAGTCTCATGCAGAGAGAAGGCAATGCTTAGCCTTATGCAAATAAGGAGGCAGGGCTTAGCCTCATGCAAGATTTAAGACAAGGCTTAGTCTCATGCAAAGAGAAGGCAATGCTTAGCCTTATGCAAATATGGAGGCAGGGCTTAGACTCATGCAAGAGGAGGCAATGCTTATCCTCATGCAATAGACAAATAGCAAATAGGAGNTAGCTCATGCGAGATTTGAGACAGGGCTTATTCTCATGCAAAGAGAAGGCAATGCTTAGCCTTATGCAAATATGGAGGCAGGGCATAGCCTCATGCAAGATTTGAGACAGGGCTTAGTCTCATGCAAAGAGAAAGCAATTCTTAGCCTTATGCAAATATGGAGGTAGGGCTTAGCCTCATGCAAGATTTGAGACAGTGTTTAGTCTCATGCGAAGAGGAGGCAATGTTTAGCCTCATGCAGATATGGAGGCAGGGCTTAGACTCATGCAAGAGGAGGCAATGCTTATCCTCATGCAATAGACAAATAGCAAATAGGAGCAGAATATTTCTTAGCTGGAGAAATATTTGCACTTGGCGGTCCGATTTTTATGAAGGTAATGGTTTTAAGGCGTACGTACTTATGGTTACTCTTTGTCCCTGAATTCAAAGGAAGATCGTAAGTTTTACGGGGAGGTTGGTTCGTGCCTTTGTATGTTTGCTTTGGTTTGCTTTGCTCTGGAAATCCTGTTTGAGTTGCCTTGGGTAACACCTGGCTGCCATAGAAATAGACTTTTCGATAAAATATGCACTTATTTGATGAAATAGAGTTATTTTAGAAAACACAGTGGCAAATGATGTCATGTAAATTAGATGAACTAACGATTGCGACACTTTAGAGACATTGTGACTTTCTTTGCATTAGAATTTTAAGGGTCCTCCTCAAAATTCTGCCCTAGTTTGGTGAATGATCCTTCGGCCGTTCTGCGTGTAACGATGTTTGTTAGATCTGCTCCGGAATTTTTAGAATCCTTCTCAAAATTCTGCCCCAGTTTCTTAACCGATTTTTGGATGTCTTGCATATGACGACGTCGGCTGGACTTGATGGAATTTTGAGGTTCCTCCTTAAAATTTGCCGCTAGTTTCTGGTTTTGGGGAAATGAAGATTTTATTAAGATGTGACCGAACTCATAGGGCTTCCTACGTATCCCCTCTTAAACGGGAATCGGGTCAAGCATAGTTCAGTTACATCTGATAAGAGAATATAAACAATCTAAACATAGTATCTCTTGACTACATCTGAATTAATAGGTTTTGGCCAAACTTCTCCGTCCATTTCTGCATGTATGAGTGTTCCTCCTATTAGTACCATATGAACCATGTAGGGACCTTGCCAGTTGGGTAAAAATTTCCCTTTGGCTTCATCATGATGTGGGAAGATTCGCTTCAGCACCAGCTGCCCCGGTGCGAATTGTCTTGGTTTGACCCTTTTGTTGAAAGCTCTGGACATTCTATTCTGATAAAGCTGATCGTGACATACTGCATTCATTCTTTTTCCATCTATGAGGGCTAGTTGCTCATAACGGCTCCTTATCCCTTCTGCATCACTGAGTTCGGCTTCTTGTATGATCCTTAAAGAAGGAATTTCTACCTCGGCTGGAATGATAGCTTCGGTACCATAAACTAGTAAATAGGGGGGTTGCCCTAGTTGATATGCGGACTGTGGTACGGTAGCCCAATAAGGCGAATGGTAACTTCTCGTGCCATTGTTTGTGATTTTCTACCATCTTCCTTAGTATTTTCTTGATGTTCTTGTTGGCAACTTCCACAGCTCCGTTCATTTGAGGCCTGTATGTTGTAGAGTTTTTGTGCTTGATTTTGAAGGTTTCACACATGGCTTTCATTAGATCACTGTTGAGACTGGCAGCATTATAAGTGATGATGGACTCGGGAACCCTGAATCGACAAACAATACGATCCGTGACAAAATCTGTGACGACTTTCTTGGTTACAGCTTTGTAAGATGCAGCCTCCACCCATTTTGTGAAGTAATCGATGGCCACTAAACTGAACCGGTGCCCGTTTGAAGCAGTGGGCTCGATCGGACCGATGACATCCATTTCCCATGCAGCAAAAGGCCAAGGTAGACTTGTTGCATTGAGTTGATTTGGTGGTACCCTTATCATGTCTGCATGTATTTGGCATTTGTGGCATTTTTGGACGTACCAGATGCAATTTGTTTCCGTGGTCATCCAAAAATATCCCGCTCTGAGTATCTTTATGGCTAGAACAAAACCGTTCATATGTGTTCCGCAGGTTTCGGAATGTATCTCCTTGAGCAATCTGGAAGCCTCTTTTGCGTCAACACACCTTAACAATCCCAGATCAGGAGTTCTTCTATATAGGGTTTCTTCGCTTTGGAAGAAGCGATTGGATAGCCTCCGCAGTGTGCGTTTCTGAGTATGTTTCGCTTGTTTTAGGTATTCTACTTTTGCCAAATATTCCTTGATGTCGTGGAACCAAGGTTTTCTGTCCGTTTCTTCTTCAACATGAGCACAACAAGCCGGATGATTGTGGATTTTCACCGGGATGGGATCGATGAAATTCTTGTCTGGATGTTTTATCGTTGATGACAAGGTGGCCAGTGCGTCTGCGAGACTCTTGGAACATGTTTGAATTCTATCTTTGTGAACCTTTTCATCAATTTTTTCACATGATATAAATATGGTAGTATCTTGGTATTTTTCGTAGCCCATTCTCCTTGAACCTGATGTACCAGAAGATCCGAATCACCAATTAACAGCAACTCTTGTATATTCATATCGACGGCCAAATTGAGCCCCATGATGCAAGCCTCATATTCGGCCATATTGTTGGTGCATGGAAACATAAGCTTTGCGGATACCGGATAATGTTGACCTGTCTCTAATACCAAGACCACTCCAATACCCACTCCTTTGAAGTTTGCAACTCCGTCGAAGAACATTCTCCAACCGTCATAGGCTTCAGCAATGTCCTCTCCTATGAATGATACTTCTTCGTCAGGAAAATACGTTTTTAGTGGTTCGTATTCTCCTCCCACGGGATTTTCAGCAAGAAGGTCTGCCAATGCTTGACCTTTGACTGCCTTCTGAGTTACATAGATGATATCGAACTCAATTAACAATATCTGCCACTTGGCTAACTTCTCGGTTGGCATAGGCTTCTGAAAGATGTACTTCAGAGAATCCATTCTTGATATGAGGTAGGTGGTATAGGCACAAAAGTAATGCCTCAATTTCTAAGTTGTCCATGACAAAGCACAGCAAGTGCGTTCTAGCAAAGAGTACCATGCTTCTTAAGGCGTAAACTTCTTACTCAAATAATATATGGCTTGATCCTTTCTTCCTGTCTCGTCATGTTGTCCCAAAACACAGCCAAAAGCCCCATCTAATACGGACAGGTTGAGTAGCAAAGGTCTCCCAGGTTCTGGTGGGACTAGGACCGGTGGCGTGGACATGTATTGCTTAATTTTGTCAAAAGCCCTTTGACAATCTTCAATCCAACTGGTTTTAGCATCCTTCCTTAACATTTTGAAAATGGGTTCACATATTACTGTGGACTGCGCTATGAAGCGACTGATGTAGTTGAGACGTCCCAAGAAGCTCATCACGTCCTTTTTGCTCTTCGGTGGTGGTAACTCTTGAATAGCCTTAACTTTGGACGGGTCCAACTCGATTCCTCGGCGGCTGACGATGAATCCCAATAGTTTTTTTCCAGGAACCCCGAATGCACATTTTGCGGGGTTCAGTTTTAAATTGTACCTTCTAGCCTGTCAAAGAACTTCCTAGAGTCTGCTATGTGATCTCTGGCCTCTTGGATTTGATGATGATATCGTCAACATACACCTCTATTTCCTTATGTATCATATCATGGAAGATGGTCGTCATGTCTCTCATGTAGGTAGACCTAGCATTCTTTAGGCCGAATGGCATCATTTTGTAGTAGTATACTCCCCACGGTGTAATGAAGGCGGTTTTTTTCTACGTCTTCTTCATCCATCTAAATCTGATGATAACCCGCGATGCAATCTACAAAGGATTGGAGTTCATGCTTGGCGCAATATTCGATCAGAATATGTATATTGGGCAGTGGGAAATCGTCCTTAGGACTTGCTCTGTTTAAATCCTGATAGTCGACACATACCCTGACTTTCCCATCTTTCTTCGGAAATGGTACGATATTGTCTAACCAAGTTGGGTACTCAACTACCTGAGGACTTTGGCTTTGATCTGCTTAGTGACTTCTTCCTTGATTTTTAGGTTCATGTCTGGTTTGAACTTTCTGAGTTTCTGCTTTATCGGCGGACACATTGAATTGCTGGGCAACTTATGAGCTACTATGGATGTACTCAGGCCTGTCATGTCATCGTATGACCATGAAAAAGTATCCTCATATTCTTCCACGAAACGAATATATTCCTCTTTTCCTGATGGTGATAGGTTAATGCTTATGCAGGTCTCCTTGATGGTTTTGGCGTCTCCCAAATTGATTGCCTCGGTTTCGTCCAGGTTGGACTTAGGTTTGTTCTCAAAATTCTCAACTTCTCTGATAACTTGCTCAGGTATTTCATCTTCCTCTTCTGAGTCACTATCCTTATATTACGTTGTCTCATTACATATCACAGTCATCGGTTCATCAAGAAAAGTAATAATAATGCTGTAGAAGAAAAATGTGAAAGATAATAATAAATACTAAATAACAATGAATTAATTAAATTTTGAAAATATCCAAAACAGGTATGGCTCAATGACTCGAGCAATTATTTCGAAAAAAAATGCGTCTTTAAAACAAAAATACTAAAAATATCTTAGATGCCTAAAATGGCTATTAAAATAGGTCAGGCTAATCGCCAAGCTACCTAGGAACTTGATGGGCCCGGGATGGTACAGCAGTCCAATTCCTGAGAATAGCCCCTTTCTCCACGGTTTGAATGGTGAGGCCTTTTTCCTCCTCCTCCTTAACTATCACATTGCAATTCATACTCTCGTCTTCTAGAAACAAGTTCCTCAACCCAGCAAAAGCTTCCTCCTCTGTAGATCCCCATATTGTGTCGGCCTGGTGAAAAGTCTGACTCAGATATGGCACTGGCTACTCGAGAGGGTAATAAGGACCACGCCATGGTGGTGACCAATCATTATATTCTTGCCAGGTGTATGGATATCCCATCCAAAAGTTGTGCCGTGATGTTTCAACTGTATTGGTTTGGTAATGCCCTGGAGTTTCTTCACAAGCCCTTTGTCGGGTTCATACCCAGACCATGCCAGTATGATTTCTATTTTGCTACTACACCACTTATCTTTCTCAATTGCGTTGACATGCTCAATGCAGTGATAAGTTTCTCCGCCCAACCTTCTTCTATTCTCGACAACCGGGACAGTTTGACTGGTGTAAATGGGGTTACTTTCATCTTCGTGAATGATTACCTCCTGATGGTTCCATTCGAACTTCATGGCCTAGTGTAGCGTGGAAGCCATAGCCTCAGTGGCATGTATCCAAGGTCGTCCCAATAGAAGATTGTATGTAACCGATATGTCTAATACTTGGAACTCAACATTGAACCAAGTCCAGCCCATCTGCAGACAAAGGTTAATCTCCCCAATTGTGGCCCTCGGAGACCCATCAAATGCCTTCACGTTCATACTCCCCGTTGTATCTCATGGAAATCTTTTCTCAACCTTTTCAGAGTAGTCAATGGACAAATGTTGAGGCTTGAACCCCTATCTATTAAGACCCTGGCAATGAATTTGTCCTCAAACTGTATTGTGATATGCAGTGCCCTGTTGTGACTTAATCCTTCAGGTGGTAGTTCATCTTCGTGGAAGGTGATCTTGTGACTCTTCTGTACTTGCCCTACCATGTTGGCCATCTCTCCACCAGTGATGTTGTTGGGTACATAAGCTTCATTCAATAACTTCATCAGAACACTCCTATGCGCCTCAGAATTTTGTAATAGCGACAGGATGGATATTTGGGCGGGAGTCTTGTTCAGATGATCAACGACAGAGTATTCTCTTGCTTGTACTTTCCTCCAAAGATCGTCTGGACTAGTTTCAATGATGGATTGTTTGGTAGCAGCTTCCTTGCTTGTTCCTCCCAAATTTTCGGGTGTATAGATCCTTCTAGTTTTGGTCATTCCCTGTGCGGCACCAGTTTCTTCCATCTTTGCTTTTCCCTTTCTCCTAGCTTCAGCAACGTAATCCTAGGGTATGGCGTTGGACTTGAATGGAGGTGTGGGTGCTACTGTCACAGTGAAGGTTGTGGATACTTCTACATCAAACGGAGCTGGCATAGTCGCAGGTGCTGTTACTTCAATTTCAAATGGGAGTGATGCGGCTACTTCGACTTCGACTGGCAGTTGTATCTGTACCACAATAGGAGGGAGTGTGACTGTAGGATTAGGGTCATCACCTTCCCGAATAAGCCCAATCGACCACTCAGGATCCCATTCTTCATCAGTTTCTATCATATTTACTCCTTCACCCCTATGATCTAGGAGGGGATTGTTGCAGACATGTGGCGCCGCTTCCTTTGCTTATATGACTTTGGTATCAATTAGGGTTTGAATCTTATCTTTCAGGGTGCGGCATTCATCGATAGTATGCCCTTTCATGCCAGAATGGTATGCACAAGTTTTGTTTGGGTTGACCCAGTGGGAGGAGTTTTCCATTGCAACAACAGCAATGGGGTTGCCATATCCGGCAAACTTCAATCTTTCATATAGTTGGTCAATGGGTTGAGCAAGAGGGGTGTATTGTTTGGGCGGCCTACGATCAAAATTGGGTCTGGGTTTTGAATAGTTTTGATGGGTTGGAGGTGAATGGCAATAGGTTGGCTGGGTGTTATAGGTGTGATAGGCGGTAGCGGGTTGAGAATATCTGGGAGGTGAGGGTTTGTATGTAGGTGGAGGTGTTTGGTATGTGAGTGGAGATTTTGGGCCTTGGGCCACCATCACTGCTCCTACTTCTTTCTACTTCGATATACCCCTTGACTGTAATGCTTTGTTCGTAGCCTGATGCCTCAAAATTGGTCACCATCCCACTCTTGATCCCTTCTTCAATCCTTTCTCCGATTTTGATGATGTCGGAGAACTTGTGATTTTCGATGACCATTAACCTTTCGTAGTATTGGGGATCCTGAGCCCTGACCAAGAATTTGTTTATCTGCTCTTCTTCTAGTGCCGGCCTGCAGCTTTTGACCTCCATCGAGTATCATACTCGCGGAAAGTCGCTATTGGTTTCTTCTTTAGATTCTATATGTAGAAGACATCCGGTGCATTCTCTGTGTTAAACTTGAATCGATCCATGAAGTCCGATGCCATGTTCACCCAATTAACCCACTTCTTGGGATTCTGACTAATATACCAAGATTGAGCATCTCCAGGTAGACTCTTCATGAACATCTTCATGCGAATCCTTTCATCTTTCCCAACTCCCACGAGTTTATCACAGTATGTTCTCAAGTGTACCTTCGGGTCACCCATACCATAAAACATTTCGAACTTAGGAGGTTTGTAACCCTCCGGCAGTTCCACGTCTGGCAGAATGCACATATCCTCATAATTCAGACCTTCAATTCCTTTGCCTCCTTCAACACCCTGGACTCGGCTTTTGAGCTTCTTGAGCTATTCGGCCATGTTCTTTATGAGCAGGTCCTTCTCGGCAAATTCTGGAGTGTATGGGATTGGCTGAGTAGAGTGAGGTAAGGTTTGCACATATATGGGATTGTTTTGGTGGGTGCTGGGGGTTGGACTGTAGTGGTGATCATTGTTGAGTTTTACGGATCGGGGATAGGTTGCAGGGTATTCTGAGGAGTATGGTAAGTGGTTTTTGGGTATTGAGTAGGAAGATGTTGGTGCTGAGGTGGAGTGGGTATTGGTGGAGGATTAGGATTTTGTGGAGGAGTTGCGTGTTGATAGGGTGCGGGAGGATTTTGTGGATGTTGGTTTGGTGTGTTTTGAGGAGGTGCTGGGTTTTGAGCATTTGTTGGTTAACATCCGGGATGTTTAGGGTGAGGGAGAGGTTTGCCAAGTTGCGGAGCTACTCAAGTTCTCCTTGCAACTCCAGTATTTTCTATTCCAATCGTAGGACCAAATTATTCTGGGCTGGAGTACTCAGACCATCTGAAGTTTCAACATTCTCAGCATGTACAACGTTTTCTTTCCGGATACCACTCATGTCATCCATTTTAGTCTTTCCCTTGCTTTTCAGATTACTTAGAGGAGGAGGAGGTACAGGGCCTCTAGATCTGGTGTGATATGCTGACGATGCCAGTATGTGCGAACCAACCTTGGGGGATGGGAATAATAAAAAAAAACAAAAAAAAAACAAAAGGTAGAAGAGTCAGTAAGGATTCTAAAAAACATTTGCAGGATTTAAACACATATTGCGGAAACGTAAATTCGCGTCCTAACTTGGGAAACCTCATTGTGCACGAGGTAGGCCTAGCGACAACTAGATTTAGAGAGATTTAATGCAGATAAATGCCTCATTTAATTAATATAATAAGTAAGACGAACCTAAAAACGGTGATAAATAAATGAGTTACTAATGGCATTTGCCTTATTACATTTGAATTCCCAAAATGACTCAAAACAGATAAACCTAATCTACTTGGTCCCGGAGGTACCTTCCCTATATTTGGCCCTCTTGGCTCCATCAATCTGATTCCCCAAGTCATGCATGTCCAGCAACACGTATGCCCTGGCTAGATGTGTCACGCCCCAAATTCAAGGGACATGACCGGCGCCCGACCGGGTAGCCCCAGCCAAGCGAACCTGGATGTCTTTCCTATCCCACATGCTTCCCCCATGTTTTCCTTACTCAATTATTCCAAGAATTTGCCAAATAATTAATTTAGAACACTTTTTAATTTACAAAACACATACGTACTTACATAATAGTAATGAAATCACAACTCGTTACCAATGTATGAAAACACGGACCTACACAAGTTTCTAACCCACATTTACTGTCTACGGAGCCTCTAATAGTACAACAGGATAATACAGTATTTGCCGGTAACAAGGCTCCGGCTATACCTTACAAAAAATCAACTAAAACTCTGGAAACGATGTGGCCTGAACCACGCAGGGCCCCGAGAGGAAAGGGGCTCACCAAAAAGCTGATGGAGGATGAAGGGGAGCTACGATCGGTGGACTGGAGTACCTGCTACGGATCCACCTACAATCATAACACGAATGTAGCGCCCCCGGCAAAAGGGACGACAGTACATTTGAATTGTACTGGTATGTATGAACAAACTTTGCTGCAAGTAAACTCAAACCATAAGCAAGTAAGTAGCAGTAATAAAAGCGACAATTAAATACACAAGGAAGGAACAATTAAGCCAACAGGTATACAATCTCTTCTCCATAAACAAGCATGTAATTGAAATGAAAATAACAATCAAATCCACAAAGAAAGAGCAATCAAATCACAAGTTTACAATCTCTCCTGTTTCCCCTTCCACATTTCCACGTCAATAATTTCACAATTTGTTCATAGTTCATTTTAGTAGCGATTTCGATCGCTTTCCAACCTTATTACCTCGGCCACCCTTGCCACCCTTATTCCTCGGCCACCTTTATCACCACAACCCACACCTTATTTCTTCGTGTTGCGGCGCGCAACCCGATCCCACCGATCAATCACAATTCACAAACAACATAACAACAACAACAATTCACAAAGAACAACAACAACAATCCTCAAGAAACAACAGCAACAATTTACAAAGAACAACAACAACAATTTACCTGAACTTCCATAGCCATCAATACCATTTCCATGTATTCCACAACACATATGCATTGATAGGTCACGGCGATAATTTCCCACGACAAACCACATATGTTACTACCACGGTTATTTCGATCACATCAATTCCCATTTCCTTCCATTACTTGTTTCACAGTTCTTACCACATAGCACATTCACAATCCCAAACTTGGTTTATTTTTGATTAATTGCACCAATATGGCGAAGGCACAACCACAATCACTCAACCATACCAATCACAGGAATTTCACAAACAAATCACGTAGAAATCACATACCAAGCACTCAAATACCCAAACAAGACGAATTTACAAGTTCAAAGTTAGCCATACATACCTGGAGCCGAATTCCCTTTTTAACTTCTATTTTCAATTCACCAAATGGTCTAGCAACGTCAATCTAGTGCACAAGTTAATGCGTATGACTTAGAAAAGAAGTTCACAATTTCTACTCAAACTTATTTAGGTCATCAACCCATCTTTGTACCATCTTTTACTCCTACCCAATTACTCTCACTAGGTTTTAGGTTATAGAATGACATGCATGTATGAGTTCAACCACTATTTTCAAAGACCAATGCATGAGACTCCCCCCCCCCCTTCGTTTAAACAAGAATTTTAGTGAAAAGGGTTAGGGATGTTACCTGCAAGAAAAGGGGGATGAAGATAAGCTTGAAATTTCCCGGCCCGGATGGTTTTGAAGAATGAAATTTTGGAGAAGATGACTCTCTCTCTCTCTCAAGACCTTCTCTTCCTCTCTCTTATTTTGTGCAGAAGATCGTTAAAAATGAGGGGCTGGGGGTGTTTTATTAAAAAGGGGGTCGGGTATAAAACTTTAGAAAATAGAAGCCCGAGCAAGATCTGTGGTCGCATTCTGCGATCGTAGAACTGAAATGCGGTCCGCAGATTGGACCGCAGAATTGCTCCCAAAACTCTGATGATTCTGTTTGGGTCTGCGACAGAAATGCGGTTCGCATTCCTGTTATGCGGTTGCATTGTGCACCACAGAACTGACCTTCAGAAATCCTTGAGGAACTTATGCGGCGATTATGCGGTCCGCATATTGGTTATGCGATCGCATAATAGACCGCAGTTTCAACATTAATTTTTACAACTCTTCTGTTTCACTCTGCGGTAGGAATGCGGTCCGCATACTAGATCTGCGACCGCATTCTGGGCCGCAAAATGGCATTTTCTGGAAAAATTGATTCTTTTGATTTTACAAGCTTAGATCAATACCAAGGTTCCGAACCGCGGCGAGCTTGCGAGCCGCGAAGAATTCTACGCATTCCTAACACATATTCGGAGTCGACACCACAAGATACTAGGTTTTGAGCCAAAAATTTTACGGGGCCTCACATCCTCCCCCACTTAAAATCATTCGTCCCTGAATGAGGACCAATCTCAAGCTTTTTTAATATTTCAAAGATCAGTTGGTTTTTGAAAACATGTTATGCAGATTCTTACACCTTTCACTATTTCCCCAAAAAATTTTTCCAGAGTTTCCTTTGTAATTTGGACATCTCTACCTGACAGAGGGCCTCCGAAACACAAATTCCAAACACCATAACAGAATTACAACCATCCCTACAACTGTCATATAATTTCCTACCTTAACAATTGCACACATTTGATCACTTGATACGTTTTGCTTATGAACCAGTTATTTCAATGAGTTTCACATAATTTAGCCATTTCAACACATTACAAGCATACAAGTAATTCATTACCAACTTATACAATCATTACTTGATTACTTAACACAAGAGTCTTTATAAGGCTTTCATTTACCAAAGAAATGTTCACATGACTTGAAACAATCCCTACACCTATAAGTCTTGCACAACTAGAGGGACTTCACTAGCATTTAGGAAGGAATCAACTTGGACACAATGGTAGTTGTTTTAGAAATAGAAAGGTCACATAATTTCTTCTAGACCTGATCAAAAAGATGGGGATATTTCTCTTTCACTTCTTTCTCCGCTTCCCATGTAGTTTCCTCAACTTGTTGACTTCGCCACAACACCTTAACTGAGGCAACTTCCTTATTTCTCAACTTACGGACTTGTCTATCAAGAATGGCAACCGAAACTTCTTCATACGACAGCTCTTCATTAACCTCGATAGTCTCGACTGGCACGATAGTGGACGGATCTCCAACTACTTTCTTCAACATAGATACGTGGAACACCGGGTGCACTAATGACATCTCAAGAGGCAATTCCAACCTATAGGCCACCTTCCCTACCCTTTGAACGATCCGGTACGGCCCTACGTACCTAGAATTCAACTTAACTTTCTTCCCGAATCGCATGACTCCCTTCATAGGAGATACCCTCAAGAACACCCAATCGTCAACTTGAAATTCCAATTCTCTTCGACGAACGTCCGCATAGGATTTCTGGCGACTCTGGGCAGTTTTCATCCTTTCCTGAATGACTTTAACTTTCTCCACAGCCTTGTGCACAAGATCCGGTCCTATTAATTCTGCTTCACCCACTTCAAACCATCCGATCGGAGACCTGCACCTCCTTCCGTATAATGCCTCAAATGGGACCATTCGAATTCTAGCATGAAAGCTGTTATTGTAAGCAAATTCTATAAGTGGCAAGTGATCAACCCAATTACCTTTGAAATCCAAGACACAAGCCCGCAACATATCTTCAAGCATCTGAATAGTCCGCTCCGCTTAACCATCAGTCTGTGGATGGAAAGCTGTGCTGAGATTCACCTGAGTACCCAAACCTTACTGAAATTTCTTCCAAAAATTAGCTGTGAACTGGGCCCCTCGATCCGAGATAATAGAAAGCGGAGTGCCATGAAGCCTTACTATCTCCTTGATATACAACTTAGCGTATTGTTCTGCAGTATCGGTGGACTTGACTAGCAAGAAGTGAGCTGATTTGGTGAGTCGATCCATTATTACCCAAATTGAGTCGAACTTCCGCTGAGTGCGAGGTAGTCCCACCACGAAATCCATGTTAATCATCTCCCATTTCCACATTGGTATTTCCATAAGCTGAGTTAGCCCATCGGGCCGCTGATGCTCAGCCTTCACTTGCTGACAATTCGGACATTTAGATACAAAGTCCGCCACACCCCTCTTCATACCGTTCCACCAATAAATCTCCTTGAGGTCATGATACATTTTCGTAGAACCTGGATGCACGGAATATCTGGTTTATGAGCCTCCGCCATTACCCTCTCCCGAAGCTTATCCACATCTGGAACACACAGCCTACCTTGACACCGCAATACACCATCCTCGTTGCCGAGTGAAAATGCCGAAGTCTTGTTACTCAAAACTGCTTCCTTCATTTGAGCCAATGCCGGATCGATAAACTGCTTTTCCTTGACTTCCGCTACGAGTGACGATTCTGCTCCATTATGTACCATAACATTCCCCTCGTATGATGTCGAAATACAAACCCCTAGACTGGCCAATTGATAAACCTCCCGAGCCAAGGGCCTTTGATCCACTCCCAAATGAGCCAAACCACCCATAGATTTCCGACTGAGAGCGTCGGCTACCACATTCGCCTTCCCTGGATGGTACAAAATGTTCATATCATAATCCTTGAGTAACTCTAATCACCGTCGCTGCCTTAAGTTCAATTCCTTCTGCTTGAACAAATACTGGAGACTCTTGTGGTCTGAGAACACATCCACATGGACCCCATAAAGATAATGCCGCCATATTTTCAAAGCAAACACAACTGCCGCAAGCTCCAAATCATGCGTCGGATAATTCTTCTCGTGATTCTTGAGCTGCCTCGAAGCATACGCTATAACTTTCCCATGTTGCATCAGCACACACCCCAAACCAACCCTGGAGGCATTGCAATAAACCACAAATCCTTCCGTGCCTTCCGGCAAGGTCAATATTGGTGCCGAGGTCAACCTTGACTTTAGTTCCTAAAAATTTTTCTCACAAGCGTCGGACCATTGGAACTTAACCTCTTTCTGCGTCAACTTAGTTAATGGGGAGGCGAGGGCAGAGAATCCCTCCACAAACCTCCGATAGTACCCTGCTAAACCCAAGAAGCTACGAATCTCCGTCGGGGTCGTGGGTCTTGGCCAATCTTTTACTGCTGTAATCTTCAGGGGGTCTACATGAATCCCTTCGCTAGAAACAACATGACCCAAAAAGGCTACGGACTCCAACCAAAACTCACATTTTGAAAATTTTGCATACAACTGGTGCTGATGAAGAGTCTGCAGAACTACCCTGAGGTGACCGGCATGATCCTCCCAGCTCCGCGAATAAACAAGGATGTCGCCAATAAAAACAATCACGAAGGAGTCTAAACACGATTCATAAGATCCATAAAGGCTGTCGGGGCGTTGGTTAGCCCAAAAGACATACCAAGAATTCAAAGTGACCATAGCGAGTTCTGAAAGCGGTCTTGGGAATATCCTGCTCCCTAATCTTCAATTGGTGATACCCGGACCGTAGATCAATTTTGGAGAAGAACCTTGCACCTTGCAATTGGTCGAACAAATCATCTATTCGAGGCAGAGGATATTTATTCTTGATGGTGACTTTGTTGAGCTGCCGATAATCAATACACATCCGGAGCGACCCATCCTTCTTCCTGACAAAGAGGACCGGAGCACCCCACAGCGACACACTCGGCCGTATGACCCCCTTTTCTAATAAATCCTCAGCTGCTCCTTTAACTCCCTTAACTCCGCTGGAGCCATTCTATATGGTGGAATAGATATTGGCTGCGTATCTGGAAATACATCAATCCCGAAATCAATCTCCCTATCTGGCGGAATCCCTGGAAGCTCGTCCGGAAACACTTCGAGAAACTCATTCACGACTGGCACGGACTCGGGGGTAGACACTTCTGAAGTGGTGTCCGCCACCCGGACCAAATGATAGATACATCCCTTCTTGATCATCTTTGAAGCCTTAAGGTAGGAAATAAACCTACCCTTCGACACCACATCATTCCCTTTCCACTCGATAACCGGCTCATTAGGGAACTCGAGTCTCATGACTCTCGTTCGGCAGTCAAGTTTAGCAAAGCACGAATAAAGCCAGTCCATCCCCATAATCACATCAAAATCCACCATTCCAAGCTCGATAAGATTGGCCGTGGTAACGCGACCACATACCGTGACAACACAATTCCTATAAACTCGCGCGGCTGTAATAGAATCACCAACCGGAGTCGATACAGAGAACGGCTCATGAAGCTGTTCGGGTTCTATCCCAAAGCTTGAAGCAATGAATGGGGTGACATAAGAAAAAGAGGACCCCGGATCAATAAGAGCATAACAATTAATGGCCTGAACAGACAAGATACCTGTAACCACATCTGGAGAAGCCTCTGCATTCTGACGACCACTCAAAGCATAGAACCGGCTGGGTCCACCTCTACCACGAGCTCCAACCTTAACTGTACCACGTCCTGCTGGGGCTGGAGGACGCCCAGATGATGTGGCGACTGAAGAACCGGACGACTGAGCAGATCCCCTACCCATGCCCTGACTGGGGGCACGACAGTCACGCTGAATATGACCTCTCACCCCGCATCTGAAACACACCGGGATATCCAAGTAGCAAGTCTCTGTATGAAATCTCCCACACTTGGGGCATGAAGCCCTCCCCTGCTGCTGTGGTCTCCCTCCTAAACGATCGGACTGATGGGGTCTCCTACTGTCCGAGCCTGGTCTCATGCGGCTGTTCTGCTGATAACTGTGCAGATATGATGGTGCACTTGCTGGGGACTGAGCATATGACTGAGACGGCCCTGACGACCCTCTCCCTTGAGGTGATCTCCCTGAGTGACCTGTTGATCGGGCCCTGTTGCTATTCTCCCTTTCTGCCCAAATCTTCAACTTCCTAGCCTCTGTGGCCTGAGCGAATCCCACAATCTTTCCATAGTTCATATCCGAGTGTAAGGCCGTTGTAGCAGCCTCATTTACTACCAAGGGACTAAGGCCCTGAACAAATCGCCGAACACTAGCTGCCATGGTCGACACTAACTGTGGAGCATACTTGGACAATCTCACGAACTCCATGTGGTACTCCTAAACACTCATACTGCCCTGCTTGAGGGTCTCAAACTCCGTGGCACGGGCTGCTATTGTCTCAGCTGGCAAGAACTGGTCCATGAATGCATCTACAAACTCGTCCTATCTGGCCGGAGGTCCTCCCTCCCTACGGGAGTCCTCCCACATCTCGAACCATGAATACACTGCTCCCCTCAACCTGTATGATGCCAATTCCACTCCCTCTGTCTCTGAAGCTTTCATCACTCGGAGGGTCTTGTACATTTCATCAAGAAATTCCTGCGGATTGGCCTTTGGGTCTGTGCCTGAGAACTCTGGAGGGGCCAACCGTAAAAACTAGTTAACTCTGGAGCTGGTAGAATCTCCCTGTCCGCTAGAGGATGTAGGGGCATCCTGAGATCTCTGGGCCTGAGCGGCCACTAACTGGGTCAACATGCGGATGGCTCCCCTAAGGTCCACATCAGAAACCTCGGGACCAGGAGCTGGAATGGTGCAAGATTCAGGATATCGGCGGGAGGGATGGTGGCACCCTCTGCCGCTGCAGGATCAGGAACATGCTGGTCTGGGACAGACGGGCCAGGTAGGTTCAAGGCCGGGGAGTCACTCTCACCCACGGCATCAGGTACATGATTCATAGCCCCTCTCGGGGTGGCATTGGCCCCAAGGCCGAGTCTAGCTCTCTTCTTAGGTGCCATTACTGAAAAAGTTCGGAACAATGCACGAGTTAGATATAGATACTTTCACATTTCACTTCACCGCACGATACAGAATAACAAGGAAGTGGGAAATTTCCTAAATGTCCATGCAGCCCCCCACTTATTGATGTGGTCGACTTCACACCGATAAGTAGGGCTCTACTAGACACGGCTCCGAGACATCCTAGGACTCCTTAAAACTTTAGGCTCTCATACAAAGTTTGTCACGCCCCAAATTCGAGGGACATGACCGGCGCCCGACCGGGTAGCCCCGGCCAAGCGAACCTGGATGCCTTTCCTAACCCACATGTTTCCCCCATGTTTTCCATACTCAATTATTCCAAGAATTTACCAAATAATTAATTAAGAACACTTTTTAATTTACAAAACACATACGTACTTACATAACAGTAATGAAACCACCAACTCGTTACCAATGTATGAAAACACGGACCTACACAAGTTTCTAACCCACATTTACTGTCTACGGAGCCTCTAATAGTACAACAGGATAATATAGTATTTGCCGGTAACAAGGCTCCGGCTATACCTTACACAAAATCAACTAAAACTCCGGAAACGATGTGGCTTGAACCACGCAGGGCCCCGAGAGGAAAGGGGCTCACCAAAAAGCTGATGGAGGATGAAGGGAAGCTACGATCGGTGGACTGGAGTACCTGCTACGGATCCACCTACAATCATAACACGAATGTAGCGCCCCCGACAAAAGGGAAGTCAGTACATTTGAATTGTACTGGTATGTATGAACAAACTTTGCTCCAAGAAAACTCGAACCATAAGCAAGTAAGTAGCAGTAATAAAAGCGGCAATTAAATCCACAAGGAAGGAACAATTAAGCCAACAGGTATACAATCTCTCCTCCATAAACAAGCATGTAATTGAAATGGAAATAACAATCAAATCCGCAAAGAAAGAGCAATCAAATCACAAGTTTACAATCTCTCCTGTTTCCCCTTCCACATTTCCACATCAATAATTTCACAATTTGTTCATAATTTATTTCAGTAGCGATTTCGATAGCTTTCCGACCTTATTACCTCGGCCACCCTTATTACCTCGGCCACCCATATCACCACAACCCACACCTTATTTCTCCGTGTTGCGGCGCGCAACCCGATCCCACCGAACAATTACAATTCACAAACAACACAACAACAACAATTCACAAAGAACAACAACAACAATCCTCAAGAAACAACAGCAACAATTTACAAAAGAACAACAACAACAATTTACTTGAACTTCCATAGCCATCAATACCATTCCCATGTATTCAACTACACATATGCATTAATAGGTCACGACGATAATTTCCCACGACAAACCACATATGTTACTACCATGGTTATTTCGATCACATCAATTCCCATTTCCTTCCATTACTTGTTTCACAGTTCTTACCACATAGCACATTCACAATCGCAAACTTGGTTTATTTCTGATTAATTGCACCAATATGGCGAAGGCACAACCACAATCACTCAACCATACCAATCACAGGAATTTCACAAAGAAATCACGTAGAAATCACATACCAAGCACTCAAACACCCAAACAAGACGATTTTACAAGTTCAAAGTTAGCCATACATACCTGGAGCCGAATTTCCTTTTTAACTTCTATTTCCAATTCACCAAATGGTCTAGCAACGTCAATCTAGTTCACAAGTTAACGCGTATGACTTAGAAAAGAAGTTCACAATTTCAACTCAAACTTATTTAGGTCATCAACCCATCTTTGTACCATCTTTTACTCCTACCCAATTACTCTCACTAGGTTTTTGGTTATAGAATGACATGCATGTATGAGTTCAACCACTATTTTCAAACACCAATGCATGAGACTCCCCCCCCCCGTACCGTTAACGTTAACCGAGTTTAATTTTGGAAAGGGTTAAACGGGGTAGGTATTAC
>NW_017670469.1:514932-569441 GCF_001879085.1 Nicotiana attenuata | reverse complement strand
GGGGCTGGGGGTGTTTTATTAAAAAGGGGGTCGGGTATAAAATTTTAGAAAATAGAAGCCCGAGCAAGATTTGCGGTCGCATTCTGTGATCGCAGAACTGAAATGCGCTTCGCAGATTGGACCGCAGAATTGCCCCCAAAACTCTGATGATTCTGTTTGGGTCTACGACAGGAATGCGGTCCGCATTCCTGTTATGCGGTTGCATTGTGCACCGCAGAACTGACCTTCACAAATCCTTGAGGAACTTATGCGGCGATTATGCGGTCCGCATATTGGTTATGCGATCGCATAATAGACCGCATTTTCAATGTTAATTTTGACAACTCTTCTGTTTCACTCTGCGGTGGGAATGCGGTCCGCATACTAGATCTGCGACCGCATTTTGGGCCGCAGAATGGCATTTTCTTGAAAAATTGATTCTTTTGATTTTTACAAGCTTAGATCAATACCAAGGTTCCGAACCGCGGCGAGCTTGCGAGCCGCGAAGAATTCTATGCATTGCTAACATATATTCGGAGTCGACACCACAAGATACTAGGTTTTGAGCCAAAACTTTTACGGGGCCTCACAAGATGTCCTCGTTCGTTGCCTTCTGCATTCTGACAATCTACGACCCTTTTCCTTATCTTCCCTTCCCATTCCATTAGACCCTGCTCCAAGTACTCCAACCTTTCCCCAGACCTTCTAGCCATTTCTTTCCACTCGTTGATTGATTCCATGTCGAATTTGAGTTGCTCCAGATTCTTGCCTTCGTATTCAAGGACCCTCTTGCATAGCCTTCCATACTTCACTTGTGCTTCAGCGACTTCATCTATGACCCTATTTCATTGACCAACCCTTGGCTCGATGGGTATCTTTTTCCACGATAACCGGTGTGATATCGATCTGGCTCAATCGTATCCTTTTCCATGATAACCTTCAAATGACATATGTGCTGGGCCTCACATATGTTTGGAACAGCGTCATCCTGAAAATCGGCTCTGTAATGGCTCATTTTGAAGATTCCTGGTATGACTTGTTTTCTACCAGCTTGTCTCATAACCCTGATAGGGACATAGGGATGTATTCCCCTCAACCTAATCAACACCAAGTGTGGAACATCCCTAGGCCTGTTGATGAATTCATCGGTAGGGAACCACTCGAACATCCAGTGAACCTGGTCCTCGATCAGATTGTTGAAAAACTGTGCCCATTTCGTAGCGTTCTTTGGCTGTGCAAATCTGTCTGGGATAAAGTTCATTCTTTTAGGATGGTGGAAAGCGATGTGACCGTTCTGTGGTCTCCGTGGAAACTCCTGGCGGTACTGAACCCTCTGAAGATGTTCTAACAACCAAATCTGCAGTAGAAAGTTACAACCCTCAGAGTGTTTGAACCCCTTCTTGTAATGATCCAGAGCTCGGTATATGTCGGATACAATCATCGGGACAATAGTATAGGTTTGTCCCTCAATTCCCTCCAGTAAAACTCTCGTTACCATGGCCAACCTGGTGTGAATTTTGTCCCCTTGGCTTAGGAACACTATTATACCCAGAAAGCAGACGATAAATATGAAAACCCTGCGATGAGTCCAACCTAGGGAAGTGATGGAGAATTCGTCATGAAAGATACGGTGAGATTTGCTGTGTCCGTATCGTTCATAGAGGAAGTCGAAGGGTATGTAAGATTTCTTCAAGCACTCTAAGTCTTTATTCTTTCTCAGGCCCATCATTTTCATAAACCCCCTGGTATTGCAGTTTTCTAGTACTAGTAAACCGGGACTATCCCCTGGTAATCCAGTGAACCCTCCGATTTCCTCCAAGAGAGGAGTCATTTCTATGTCACCAAAATGGAATACATCTCTTTCTCCATCCCAGAAAATAGTAGCATCTTCGATCAGCATGTTGTTTGGTTGGATGTCCAATAAGGAAGGTAAATTCCAAGAACCCTTTTCACGTGATTTTTATCGCTTGGCGAAAGATTTTCCCACCAGTCCAACAGCATCGGTGGTATACTTCGAACCATGCCAAACCTGGGGACTTCGTGCCTCCTTTTCTGCAAAATAAATAGAGTTAGACCCTTACCCCCTCCGGATTCGACTACTTACACATTAACAATTAGCATGTCGGCATTTATCTCTCCAAATAATGCACATATTGTGATTGCGTCCATTTGTAATATGGAAATCCCAGTGGACATGGACAAGGCTTTCATAGAGGGTTATTATGTGAACAACATATTAACCCCATCTAGGTTTGACCATGATGCATGTACAGTTATTATCAGCGTAAAGTTTCTATAGAAGTCTAGATCGGTACCCTTAAGAGGACAACTTGAGAGGGAAAGTCACGAAACAGTCGACTGCACCGCTGTTTGACTAGTTTTACCGCAAATAAGCCTTTCCGAATTTAAAGGGTGATTTTAGGAAGAGCGCGGACACTCATCAAGTGTCGCTATGGTATTAGTACGCACGAGTGGAATATGATGTTGAGCATGGAGTTATGCAAAAAGAAAACAACACGTTGTCATGTATTTACGTGATGAATAACGATGAAATGCGATATTTAATAATTGTAAAGACATTTAAGAAGAGTAAAACAAGGAGATAAGTCAGTTTAAATAGTAAAAGTGATAAAACAGGGAGGGAGATCATAAATGAATAAGGATAGACAAATAAATTCACATAGAATGGGAAGGGGTGTGCAAGTATGAAAGACATGCTTAAAGACTAATTCACAGTGAAGTTCGTTATGGTAAGAGCCTAAAGATATCCCCATCAGAGTCGCCATGCTTTCGCGCCTTCTTTTTCTCGCGAAATCAGGTTTCGACATTTCTGAGACAACTCCCTTCCTTTTGGGACGGGGTAAGGGATTTGAAGAGTCGCCACCTAAAAGATTAAGGTGCGTTAGGGCACCTAGAGCAGTTAACTCATGAAACTAGTTTGCATCACCAGAGATCGGGAAAGGGCTCGAAGTTACCTTGAGGGAAAGGTGTTAGGCACCCCTCGAGGTCTACAACGGTGGGTCCCGGCCGAACTTAAATTAAGCGAATTAGTCATAAAAGGGGAGAAAACAAATTAGACAGATACAATATTCAACCTATTTTTACACATGAGTATAGGGGGTGGTCCTAAGTTTTTTAGCCCATAGGATCATTCCATACAACGCTTTGCAACTCCCTCAAGTCGGATTTTACTCATAGCATTAGCGCATGGGCTATCATTTCCTTTACTACCCAATTACTATCTTTTGGTTGTTACCTAAGTGTTCTAACAACTTCTAACTCGCGCCTTGTGCGTGCACTACCCGTCCCGTACCTGTGGTCCTGGATGTATTTAGAACCTCTATTCAGGGTGGTTCTAGACTGACCTATGTTGCTAAAAATGAGAAAAAGCTAGGCGACAAAAAAAATTCAAATAGGACTATCATGTAAGGAGCAAATAAAGGCTCATATTAACCTCCACAAGTAGACAACAAATGCATGCAATTAAATCAACAGACTTCATTAATTAAGGATCCTATAGAAAGGATATCTAGATGAGCAGAAACAGAATGCAAAATAACAGTTTTATTAAGGCGGGCATCGGGACCTATCAATTTGCCTACTGATTTTATTAAGCCTAGAATTTGGGCATTTTCACGCAGTAAGATATCACAGTTTTAGACCCCAGAATTATTAATAACCCTACAGATTTGCCTAAGTGATTAACAGAATCCTATAGGCATGGTATCTACAACTTTTAATTATAGACCTATAACATTGTTTCTAAGCGAATTACTGATTTTAACTCGTGAAGACAGGTTTTATCTCTTTATATCCTGTAGAAATTCTTTCTAAGTTGCAGAATTAATTTAACTCCTATAGACATGATTTCTAAGTGTTGAATATATTTAATCCCCTATAGGCAGGATCTCTAAGCTTCAGAATCGATTTCACCCTATAGGCATGATATCTAAATTAAAACTGGTTTTTTATCTCCTATAGGCATGATATCTAAGTTGAAACTGAATTTTTTTTTATCTCTTATAGGCATGATATCTATTAATCATATGTGGGCAGAAAGTTTTAAGCAAATTGCTTGGAAAGTTTATTAATTCACACAAATTGAATCCTATATACATGATCACTAATGCACGTTGAGATTGGCAATATATGTAGATCCTATGAACAATATTTCTAATGCAGAATTAGCAAAAGACCTATAGGCAGTGTCTCTAGTGTGAGGCCCCGTAAAATTTTTGGCTCAAAACCTAGTATCTTGTGGTGTATTATCTTTTGGCCCACGACCCCGACGGAGATTCGTAGCTTCTTGGGTTTGGCAGGGTATTATCGGAGGTTTGTGGAGGGATTCTCTGCCCTCGCCTCCCCATTGACTAAGTTGACGCAGAAAACAATTAAGTTCCAATGGTTCGACGCTTGTGAGAAAAGTTTTCAGGAACTGAAGTCAAGGTTGACCTCGGCACCAATATTAACCTTGCCGGAAGGCACGGAAGGGTTTGTGGTTTATTGCGATGCCTCCGGGATTGGTTTGGGGTGCGTGTTGATGCAACATAGGAAAGTTATAGCGTATGCTTCGAGGCAGCTCAAGAATCACGAGAAGAATTATCCGACACATGATTTGGAGCTTGCGGCAGTTGTATTTGCTTTGAAAATATGGCGGCATTACCTTTATGGGGTCCATGTGGATGTGTTCTCAGACCACAAGAGTCTCCAGTATTTGTTCAAGCAGAAGGAATTGAACCTAAGGCAGCGACGGTGGTTAGAATTACTCAAGGATTATGATATGAACATTTTGTACCATCCAGGGAAGGCGAACGTGGTGGCCGACGCTCTCAGTCGGAAATCTATGGGTAGTTTGGCTCATTTGGGAGTGGATCAAAGGCCCTTGGCTCGGGAGGTTTATCAATTGGCAAGTCTAGGGGTTTGTATTTCGACATCAGACAAGGGGAATGTTATGGTACACAATGGAGCAGAATCGTCACTCGTAGCGGAAGTCAAGGAAAAGCAGTTTATCGATCCAGCATTGGCTCAGATGAAGGAAGCAGTTTTGAGTAACAAGACTTCGGCATTTTCACTCGGCGATGAGGATGGTGTATTGCAGTGTCAAGGTAGGCTGTGTGTTCTGGATGTGGATAAGCTTCGGGAGAGGGTAATGGCGGAGGCTCATAATTCTAGGTATTCCGTGCATCCAGGTTCTACGAAAATGTATCATGACCTCAAGGAGATTTATTGGTGGAACGGCATGAAGAGGGGTGTGGCGGACTTTGTGTCTAAGTGTCCTAATTGTTAGCAAGTGAAGGCTGAGCATCAGCAGCCCGGTGGGCTAACTCAGCTTACGGAAATACCAATGTGGAAATGGGAGATGATCAACATGTATTTCGTGGTAGGATTACCTCGCACTCAGCGCAAGTTCGACTCGATTTGGGTAATAGTGGATCGACTCACCAAATCAGCTCACTTCTTGCCCGTCAAGTCCACCGATACTGCAGAATAATACGCTAAGTTGTATATCAAGGAGATAGTAAGGCTTCATGGCACTCCTCTTTCTATTATCTCGGATCGAGGGGCCCAGTTCACAACTAATTTTTGGAAGAAATTTCAGCAAGGTTTGGGTACTCAGGTGAATCTCAGCACAGCTTTCCATCCACTCCGAATATGTGTTACGAATGCGTAGAATTATTTGCGGCTCGCAAGCTCGCCGCGGTTCGGACCCTTGGCATTGATCTAAGTTTGAAAAAATCAAAAGAATCAACTTCCCAGAAAAATGCCATTATGCGGTCAAGAATGCGGTCGCAGATCTGGTATGCGGACCGCATTCCTATCGCATAGTGAAGCTGTGGTTTGGTTAAACATGAGGTCAGGATGCGGTCCAAGATGTGACCGCATAATTGATATGCGGGCCGCATTTCTACCGCAGAGTGGAACAGAAGAGCTGTCAAAATTAATGTTGAAAATGCGGCCTATTATGCGATCGCATAACCAATATGCGGACCGCATAATTGTTGCATAAGTTCCTCAGGGATTTGTGAAGGTCAGTTCTGCGGTGCACAATGCGACCGCATAACAGGAATTCGGACCACATTCCTGTCGCAGACCCAAACAGATTCATCACAGTTTTGGGGGCAATTCTGCGGTCTAATCTGCGGACCGCATTTGTGTTCTGCGATCGCAGAATGCGACCGCAGATCTTGCTCGGGCTTCTATTTTTTAAATTTTATACCCGACCCCCTTTGTAATAAAACACCCCCAGCCCCTCATTTTTAATGATCTTCTGCACAAAATAAGAGAGAGGAAGAGAGGGTCTTGAGAGAGAAAGTCATCTTCTCCAAAATTTGATTCTTCAAAACCATCCGGGCCGGGGAATTTCAAGCTTATCTTCATCCCCCTTTTCTTGCAGGTAACATCCCTAACCCTTTTCACTAAATTTCTGGTTTAAGCTGGGGGGGGGGGGAGTCTCATGCATTGGTCTTTGCAAATAGTGGTTGAACTCATACATGCTTGGTATGTGATTTCTACGTGATTTGTTTGTGAAATTCCTGTGATTGGTATGGTTGAGTGATTGTGGTTGTGCCTTCGCGATATTGATGCAATTAATCAGAAATAAACCAAATTTGCGATTGTGAATGTGCTATTTGGTAAGAACTGTGAAACAAGTAATGGAAGGAAATGGGAATTGATGTGCTCGGAATAACCGTGGTAGTAACATATGTGGTTTGTCGTGGGAAATTATCATCGTGACCTATCAATGCATATGAGTAGTGGAATACATGGAAATGGTATTGATGGCTATGGAAGTTCATGTAAATTGTTGTTGTTGTTCCTTGAGGGTCATTGTTGTTGTTTCTTGAGGATTGTTGTTGCTATTCTTTGTGAATTGTTGTTGTTGTTGTGTTGTTTGTGAATTGTGATTGTTCGGTGGGATCGGGTTGCGCTCCGCAACACGAAGGAATAAGGTGTGGGTTGTGGTGATAAGGGTGGCCGAGGTAATAAGGGTGGCCGAGGTAATAAGGTTGGCAAGCGATCGAAATCGCTATTGAAATGAACTATGAACAAATTGTGAAATTATTGATGTGGAAATGTGGAAGGGGAATCAGGAGAGATTGTAAATTTGTTGGTTTGATTGCTCTTTCTTTGTGGATTTGATTGTTGTTTCCATTACAGTTACATGCTTGTTTGTGGAGGAGAGATTGTATACCTGTTGGCTTAATTGTTCCCTCCTTGTGAATTTGATTGTCGCTCTTATTACTGCTACTTACTTGCTTATGGTTCGAGTTTACTTGGAGCAAAGTTTGTTCATACATACCAGTACAATTCAAATGTACTGACGTCCCTTTTGCCGGGGGCGCTACATTCGTGTTATGATTGTAGGTGGATCTGTAGCAGGTACTCCAGTCCACCGATCATAGCTCCCATTCGTCCTCCATCAGCTTTTTGGTGAGCCCCTTTCCTTTCGGGGCCCTGCGTGGCTCAGGCCGCTTGTTTTCGGAGTTTTATTTTTGATTTTTGTAAGGTATAACCGGAGCCTTGTTACCGGGAAATACTATATTATCCTGTTGTACTATTAGAGGTTCCGTAGACAGTAGATGTGGGTTAGAAACTTGTGTAAATCCGTGTTTTCATACGTTGGTAACGAGTTGGTGATCTCACTACTATTATGTAAGTATGTATGTGTTTTGTAAATTAAAAAGTGTTCTTAATTAATTATTTGGCAAATCCTTGGAATGATTGAGTAAGGAAAACGTGGGGTAACCTGTGGGTTATGAAAGGCATCCAGGTTCGCTTGGCTGGAGCTACCCGGTCGGGCGCCGGTCATGTCCCTCGAATTTGGGGCGTGACATCTAGTATGCCAATATGTGAAAATGCAGAGTCACAAACATGTCTGAAAACAACCTATAGGCAGGATCTAAAAACGAGTAGTAACATTCTCATAATCAACCCAATAAACCTATAGGCAGGATTTCTACCCAAGTTTCAAACAAAGATATAGAAGAACCCCCCCCCCCTCAGCTTTTACTAATAAACCCTAGATTTGCTTATTACAGAGATTATTACAGCCCAGAATGAATAAATTACATAACAGTATCTATTACACTATAGGGAGCCTCTACAGGCCCAATATAAACCTAGGAACTAGGCCTTCAAGCACTACAGCTCTGGAGCATAGTAGTGATCCATTCGTAGCACATTAAACCAGGCTTCCAGTGTGTCAAAGTTCCCAAAGAGCCTCAAGGACCCGCAATGCTCACACTAGAACCACACATTCAACACAGAATTCATAAAAGATTGGAAAACCAGCCCCAATGAGTCGGAGTTCAAAGGAGTCTCAGGGACCGTAGGCAGTGCTCACACTGGGGGTTGTAGGAACTTAGATAACTAAGAGTAGAAGTTTGAAAGCCAGTACATAGAGGGTAAGGGGGAACATGTTTAGAAATCAGTACATACAGAATAGCAACAGAATTGCACCCAGGAACAAACAAAATTTATGTTCAGCATATAGTTCGAACAAGTTTGCATTTTGATTAGGCTAGATGCTAATATTAAACAATCATGGCTTAAGCACAAAAACAATTAGTAAACAAACATGACACATGAAGTAGCCATACATTGATCAAAGTTTCTAGCAAAGTTCAGAACAGGAACTGAATTAGGAAGGGTTTCATATTATTGAAGATAGCTTAGCTTAACAGCATCACTGAGTGGAATCAGGCAGTCACATAGCAAACAGAATCATGCTGGGAATTGAAACAGGTTAATCAAACAATGCATAGAGAAAGGAATTGCAGAGGTTAGGGCATACCAGTTGAGAATAAAGAAAGTAAAGATGCTGTAATAGCTAGGTTCCAGAACAATTTGGCCTTGGCTTTCTGCCGGCCAAATAATAGCCACTTAGCACAGAAATCAGAGCAGGAGCAAGAGAGAGAGCATAAGTTTAGTAGTGAGAATAGGAGAGTTCGAGTGTGGTAAAGTTGTTCAGTGGAGAATTTGTTCTAAAGGCAGTGACGAAGGGGGTTTAAATAACACATAATGAAGTAAAATAATAAGGTAAGGAACCAATCATACACAAATAAGGTGTGAAAATCAACTAAGGTCAGCATGAATCAATTAACAAGACAGAATCGAGTAATGTCAGGCTAGTACTACTTGATTTAAGGAAAACCTTATACGGAATCAATTAGTAATTAAGTACTAGGTTAAATAAGGTAAGAACTAACTCCAAATCAATTAGGAGTCGGCTCTAATAGTACAATGAATGGTCAAATAATCAAAACCCTAAGAAATACAAAGACACATAGTAAAATCAGACAAAATAAAAGAGGAAACCCTAACAGATACCCAGAGACGAAAACATTTAAGGGTTAAAACATTTTTGCAAAAATTTGTTGGAACCAAAACCCTAGTTTTTTAGGGTCAATATAATCGATCAATAATAATAAAAGACTATAACATATAGAAATAAAAGTATTGAAATTTTAAAGGAGAAATACCAAAACAAACATTAAATCATTTCAGATCTAAAAAATCTAAACAGATTCGACCAAAAAATAGCCAAATTCACAAAAATAAACAGAAGTTGATCCAAATCTAGTTTGGACCAGAGATTTGAAACCCTAAAATACGAAAATACATACTCACATGTATTAGGATGAACCTAGACGGGATCATCAAAGTATGAGAGACTTTGAACCAAAACTGGTTTGAGTCTCTTGAGATTCACTTGCCATTTGAGGCAAATGAATCAAGTAACATTAGGGTCGAATAACCAGTAGAGAGACGAAGCCAAATAAGGCCGGGAATCAAGAAGAGATTCCATGAATTAGAGGAAAAGGGTGACGCCGGGGCTAGGGTTTGAGGGGGTGAGAGAGAGGAGAGGAGAGTATCCAAGGAAGGCGGGTTGGAGAAAATGAAATAGGGTTTGGGGGGTTTTGATATATTAGAAGGGGTTGGGGAATTTAGGGCCGTTGATCTTCTAAGATCAACGACCAGGATTGGATATCTATGTGGGGCTGGTTTAATTAGACGGTTATGGGTATTGGGTAGTTGTTTAAGGGTATTGGGTATTGGGTTATGGGATTATTGGGCTGATAGGGTATTGGGCTATTGGGTAGGTCTGAAAAAATTTAATAAAAGGGCTATGTTTTAAATACTCACTTAAATTAATAAAATAATTTATAAAAATAATTAATGAATGATAAAAATGCTATTTGTATATGAAAATGATTTAAAATAATTACTTAATATTATAAAAATATAAAAAGTTTATTTTCCGTGTAAATAATATAATTAAGCATATATGGGCTATTATTGCAAAGGTTATTGTAATTATAGCCTGAAGATACAAATATAATTATGCATAAAATGATTAAAGCTTAATATAAATATAAATGATAAAAATCAAGTAATAAATTATTATAAAATTATTTGTGATGCAATTAGTAATTATTTAGATAATAAAATGGTGGAATAAATTAATTAAAATCCTTTTAAAATTACATAAAATTATGGAAAAATATTGGTTGATGCTCATGCACTATTTTGAAAGTATATATGGAGTTTTTACAAATATATGAGGGAAAAATTGGGTATCAACATATACGCGGTTTGCGATCGCTATAGCAATCGCATAACCCTTTTTGCATGAGACCACCTAGGGGTCTTATGCGACAACTTTGCGGACCACAAACCAATTATGCGGCCCGCAAAGATCGTCTTCTCCATTGAAACAGTGCCCCCCTTATTATTTTTTTTGTTCTTTTAAATATGCACACCCCACTCACATGTTCTTCACACCATATGCACATCAGACTCACGTGCTTTCCTATTGTTACCTACTTAGATTTTTCTTCATTGTTGTTATAGGCCATTCAATCGTTTTTTTAAGATGAGAGGGGTACTCAGACTCCTCCCTTTTGTTTCATCAACGAGAGCCCATACAGTCACTCAACCAGATCCTCACCATTATGCTACCATACTCAGAGTCAATTTAGGGGAGAAAGGGGGACGACCATGGGGCTCAGAATTCAGGAAGAAACCTAAGTCACAATTACGAGATCGAGAAGGAACTCATACCAGAAGTTGAGCGAGATTTTGCAAGCTCGAAATGCTTCGTGTGATTGGGATTCCTTGCTTGGTGAGCAAATTTTTCTCTTTTTGATCTTTTCTCCTTTCTTTCCTTGCTCGTAAATTTTTTTTCTTTTGATTTTTGATTAAGTGTTAGTGTGTGATAAGAGTAAGGATGAGAATGCAGAAGGTAGGTTTTGTACCTATCACGTTTGCGACGCTTAAGTCCATCGCAGAACACATTATGCGATCGCATATGTGTTGTGCAATGGACTAATGGCTGCGCAACCTAAACTAACTTTGCGATGCAATATGCGATCGCAAAGTTGCTATGCGGGCCGCATAAGTGAAAAACTTACCGCATATTTGACCACCAAGTTAACCAATTTATCCGCCTGGGTCTGCGATGACTATGCGGTTCGCATAGTCATTATGCGACCGCATAGTGACCGCATAGTTGTCGCCAATTATGGACCTTTCTTTCCTTCAGTTTCCTCAGCACTAGGACCTTGTTCATGATATTTTTGTACTACCTTCACTCTAACACACACGTCAACTACCTCAATCTAAACTACATAATAAAAAAGTTACAAAGGAGTGTTACCACACATGGGTTGCCTCCCAAAAAGTGTTTGATTTAACGTCGTGGCACGATGCAGTTTACTCCTTTTTAGGCTATTCATTGGTGGGGACTGCTGTTGGACTATCCCTTAGAGCAGATTGTTCTATCAAATGCCTTTCTCCTGTGGTACCGAGGTAATGCTTGACTTATTGACCATTCACCTTGAAAGTTCGAGTACCATCCTCCGACTCCAATTCAATAGCACCATATGGGGGACACACTCACAACTTTAAACGGGCCAGACCATTTGGACTTGAGTTTTCCCAGAAATAACGTGAGTCTTGAATTTAAGAGTAAGACCAAGTCACCGGAAACGAACTCCCACTTCAAGATCTTCTTATCATGGACGTACTTCATTCTCTCCTTGTAATTGGATGCACTCTCATAGGCATGGAGACCGAAATCCTCCATCTCATTGAGTTGTGTCATTCTCAGATTAGCAGCATCGACCCACTCAAAATTCAACTTCTTCAAGGCCCACATGGCTTTGTGTTCAAGCTCCACTGGCAAGTGACATGCTTTGCCAAAAACCAACCGGTACGGTGAAGTGCCAATGGGAGTCTTAAATGCTGTGCGATATGCCCATGACGCATCATCTAGCTTCCTTGACCAGTCTGTCCCGTTTGCATTGACAGTTTTAGCTAGGATGTTTTTGATTTCCCTGTTAGAAACTTCAACCTGACCACTCGACTGAGGATGATAGCGTGTGGCCACCTTGTGCTTTACACCATACTTTTAAAGTAGCCCGACGAAAGCCTTGTTGCAGAAATGAGAACCACGATCACTCAGGATGGCCCTTAGGGTACCAAACCGCGTGAATATGTTCTTCTTCAAGAATGCGGTCACACTCCTTGCTTCATTATTAGGCAAGGCGATTGCCTCGATCCATTTGGAGACGTAGTGCTCAGCCACCAAGATGTAGGTCATACCATAATAGCTCACAAAAGGGCCCATAAAGTCTATCACCCACACATCAAAGATCTCAACCTCCAATGCAAAATTCATAGGCATCTCATATGATTTGGATATTGACCCTTGTCTTTGACATTGATCGCATGCCTTGACTATTTGATTTGCGTCTTGGTAGATTGATGGCCAATAGTAGCCACATTCAAGCACCTTTGGACCCCAAAAAATAAGCCCGAAACTTTTCAATAGCATAGACAATGGCGAGAAGTTCTCGCTCAGCCACAATGTAATTCATTTGAGCACCATTAAGTGTCTTGCTTGCATAGTAGACATGGTGAAGGATCTTGTTGTGCGTTGGCCAAGCAAAACCCCAATAGCTACACCACTAGCGTCACACATGAGTTTGAATGGAAGAGACCAATCAGGTGTGACAATAATAGGTGCCGTGGTGAGCTTTTCTTTCAATTCCTCAAAAGCCTTGAGACACTTCACATCAAATATGAACTTTGCATCTTTTTCAAGGAGTTTGCACATGGAATTTGCAATTTTGGAGAAGTCCTTGATAAAACGCCTATAGAAGCCGGCGTGCCCCTAAAAGCTTCGGACACCTTTTACTGAAGTAGGTGGAGGAAGCTTGGAAATGATCTTGATCTTTGCCCAGTCAACCTCTATGCCTTGTTTGGAAATTTTGTGGCCCAAAACAATGCCCTTGTCCACCATGAAGTGGCATTTCTCCCAATTTAGCACAAGGTTTGTTTCTTCACATCTTTTGAGCACTTGTATAAGGTTGTCAAGACAATGCTCAAAGGAATCACCCACTATAGAGAAATCATCCATAAATATCTCTAAGAAATCTTCCACCATGTCCGAGAAGATTGGCATCATGCACCTTTGGAAAGTCCCAAATGGGCATATGCATGTGTTCTTCTCTTGATCTTCAAATGCGATATTGATTTGGTTATAGCCGGAATATCCTTCCAAGAAGCAATAGAATGACCTTCCGGCTAGCCGATCAAGCATTTGATCAATAAAAGGCATAGGGAAATGGTCCTTGTACGTAGCACTGTTTAGCTTCCGGTAGTCCATGCAAACTCTCCATCCGGTCACTCTTATCGTTTGGATGAGCTCATTTGTGTTGTTTTCAATCACGTTCATGCCTCCTTTCTTTGGCTCACACTGCACCGGACTCACCCAAGAACTAACCACCCTGGCATCTAACCACTTGATAATTTCTTTCTTTACCACCTCTTGCATGGAAGGGTTTAACCTTCGTTGATGCTCCACACTTGGTTTACTCTCTTGCTCCAATTGTATCTTGTGTTCATAAATTCCGGCGGGAATCGCTCGAATGTCCGCTATTGTCCACCCAATAGCTTGCCTATGCTACCTCAAGACATTCAACAGTTCTTCTACCTGCACATCATTCAACAAAGAAGAAACGATTACATGTAGAGTGTCATTAGAGCCAAGAAATATATACCTCAAGTGCGGTGGAAGTGGTTTGATCTCAAGTTGCGGCGGCTCCATAATTGAAGGCTTGGCGGGAGGAGTGACTCTATTCTCTAATTCTAGAGAAAGCTTCTTTGGAGCATAAGTGTAGGACCCAAAATTCACCGATTCCATGTACCCCTCCATAACTTACTTGCTCAAAATTTACCAAAATAGAACCCAATGCCTCACCAAGGAATTGTTCTTCCATCTTCATCTCAATTGCGTCTTCTACCTCATCAACAACATCAATCGCTAAGATGGTTTCATATGCATTTAGAAACTTCATACCCTTGCTCGCTTGGAATGTGACCTCTTCATCATTGACTCGGAACATGATCTCATTTCATTTTGAATCCATAAGTGCTCTTCCAATAGCAAGAAATGGTCTCCCCAAAATGATAGGGATCTATTTGTCAACAACACAATCAAGGATCACAAAGTCGGCGGGGAGGAGGAACTTTCCCACTTTCACAAGCACATCATCAACAATTCCCACCAGTCTCTTTATTGAGCGATCGGCCATTTGCAACCTCATACTTGTAGGCCTCGACATACCAATCCCCGTTTGCTTGTAAATAGCTTAGCCCCATTATCACAAAGAGCTCTTCCAAAATCACGCGCCCCAATAGTGCATGGAATGGTAAAAGCTCCCGGGTCTTCTTTATTTTGAACGGTGGTTGTTGCAATGATGGAACTAACCCGATGAGTCACATTCACCACTTCATTTTTGGTGGTTTTCTTCTTGGTTATCAAATCTTTCAAATACTTAGCAAAACCCGACATCTCTTGAAATGCTTCAACAAATGGAATATTTACCAATAATTGCTTGAGAATGTCATAGAACTTCTCAAGTTTGCTATCATCAACCCTTCTATCATGTCTTTGAGGGAAAGGAGGAGGAGGTCTAGGAATTGGTGCTAGAGATTTTGGCGTCTCTATCACCTTTCCCTTAACCTCTTCCCGGTTCACTGCTTGAGCTTTCAAATCTTTCGGGACCTTTTTAGCTTCAACAACAATTGGCACTTTAATTTGTGTCTCAACTTCTTGTTCGGAATATTCCACTTCGACCACTTGCTCATTCTCTCCTGGAAGTACTTTCCTGCTCCGAGTTGTAATTGCCATGCAATGGGAAGTTGGACCACTCCCACTACCCTTTTGGTTTGCAATTATGTCACTTGGGAGTGTCCCCTTTTGCTTCGAATTTGCTCTCTTGAGAGATCTCCCATTTGCATCTCCAACTTTTGAATAGATGCGGTATGAGAACAGACAAGCTCGGTCATGTTCCTCATTGTAGTGTTGGACCTATCTTGATTTTGCAATACTCGCTCAAGCATGTTTTCCAACTTCGAATCACTTGAGGAACCTTGATTTGAGTATTGCCCTTTTGGTGGAACATAAGGGTTTGAACTCCATTTTGAAAAGTTGTTGTTGTTGTTACTCCAATTCCATTGATTTGAACTACCTTGGTCATTTCGCCAGTGTTGGTTGCCTTGCCCTTGCGGGTTAGGCCTCTATTGGTTTTGTTGTCCTCAGCCTTGGTATTGTTTCCTTTGATAACCTCTTTGAGAGTTGTTGACATAATTTGCTTCCTTATAATCCTCTTTTGACGTGGGGTGAACATCTTCCACCAGATTCACCTTTTTTGTTTGGCTTTCAATGAACATCTTTGTCAACACATTGATGTTGGTGGCAAGACCGGAAATTACTTGATCTCTTTCTTGGTTCTCCTTAACCATGTTGGTCAAGGAAGGAGTACCATATGCAATTCCACATGTTGTGTCCTCTGAGTGCCAAGCTTGGCTATGTTTTGCCATTTTGTCAAGGATTTGTGTGATCCTCGCAAATATTTTATCCATAAAAGATCCAACAGCTGCATTCTTGGCTATAGATTGGTTCATTGCATCCAAACCCATGTAGAATTTCTCCAAAAAGATAGAATTCGGAAAACCATGATTCAGAGACCTCACCAAATATAACTTGAATCGATCACATGCCTCATGTAGATGTTCTCCCGGTAGTTGCTTGAAAAAGAAAATTTTATCTCGGAGCACAGATTTCTTGCTTTGCGGGAACCATTTAGCTAAGAATGCTTGGACAAGTTCAGGCCAACAATGGATTGAGTTTGGTGGTAGATATTGAATCCATTTCCTCAGCTCTCCAGTCAGTGAGTACTTGAACACCCTCAATCTTAGCGCACCGTCTGAGACGTTGCTCTGCTTGTGCATCGCACACATACCCAAGAAGTTTCTGAGATGTTTTGTCAGATCATCATCGGTGGAATTTCTAAAAAGCCCCTCTGCTTTGAGTATTCGGGTTAAACCGTATTCCACCTTCAAAGTGGCAGCATCAACTCTCGGAAGTACAATAGCATTTGTATCATCAATGTACTCATCTATGTCAGCAAAAGGATTGTCTTTTTCCTCATATTCGACCATGTTTTCCTATCAACACCAAGAAAAACAAGCAAAGTGTGATGGAATAGAAGAAGACGTAAAGTAAAGCACATACTAATTAGTAATTTCGAAACTGTATTCTCCGACAACGGTGCCAAAATTGGATAAGCTCAAATTATATTTTAATTAAATAGTGTAAGGCGTTCGGTGTCAAATATAATAACCCAACAAGGTTGGGATCGAATTCCATGGGGAATAGGCGTGAAAAGGTCACTTGAGTAGTGTGGAACTTGACTTAGGTCGTAATTGAAAGCTATAATTGTAAACCACGATCAAATCTATGGAAGCATTGGTTTATACATTCCTCTTAGTTTCGACTCTAGGGATAAATTTTTTTCGCTTATCTTTTTTCGANCCAAGGTTGTGTCCCCATCAATGAAATGTAATGTTATCCGTGTTAATATGATATATTTCTAATGGAAGGTCCTTTTGATATGCAAATGGTTTCTAAATGACTACCCAATATTTTCCAATGGTCGGGTAGTATTTTCTCTTTATGATTTTTCCAAATATAAAAGAGTTGCAATTTAAGAATAACCAATTTATGCCAAGTAGAACCCACTTATTCCTATGTGATTCTACTAAACAAGATTTAAAGTCTTGAGTTCTTGATATTCATTTCTACCAAACCCTAACCCACTTTTCCAAGTAAAGAAAGAGTAAAAAGGAATAGATTAATGTTTGCAACCACCAACCATAAATAAAGAACAAGAAATGAATAAATATCAACCAACCATTATATATATATATATATATATATATATATATATATATATATATATATATATATACATATATTAAATTTTAAACACCCATTAACATTACACCCATCTAGGGTCCACAACCTTAGTGTTTAAAACTAGCTACTTATGCTAAAATACAAGAACAAAGTAATAAATAAAGTCATAAAGCTTACAAAAGTGCAAGATTCTTTCTTCACAAGCTTTCAAATTACTGGAGTATTCAATGCTCTCAATGTAGGACCTTTTTCAGACTTGAATACCCCACAAAACCCTAGTTATTCTTTTTATAGTGGACCAAAAGTCGTGATCAAAATCGGACAAAATTGCCCCTGCAGACAGCTTTTGCGACCGCATAATGGTCACAGACCATGTATGCAGTCCGCATAATCTCCATTCACATCGCAGACTTGTAAGTCATCGGTTCCAGGCTTCCACCGCATATAAGTTATGTGGTCCGCATATCTGTTATGCGACCGCATTATCCCATCACAAATTATGTTGAGAAGCTTCTTCTACTAGAATTGTGCGGTCATTATGTGGCTCGCAAAAGTGTTATGCGACCCCATAATGGATCACATATTCTTCTCTTCATTTGGCCAATAAGTCTGCTTCAGTTTGCGATCAACATTTGACTTATGCGGTCCGCATGTAACTTATGCAGTCGCGTACCTGCAACATTTCTATCCTTTTATGACTTTTTGACTTCTTTTCTATGTTTTTGGGTCTTCAAGCTCATGCACTACAAAACAACCAAACTAGATAAGAATTAACTAAAAATGCTTTAAAAGACGAGCCAAAATCTAAGTAATTGGTATCAAATGTGCAGAAATTCTACGGCACATCACTGGGCCAACTTTGAACTACTTAAATCTTCTTCGGATCTACCTTGATCCACTCACTCGACACCACATTGTCTAATAAAACCACTAAATCAATCCAGAATTCACACTTTAAGAAATTTTCATACGATTTCTTCTCTCTCAAGGTCTGGAGCACAATCCTCAAATGCTGCTCATGATCCTCCCGACTACGTGAGTACATCAAGAGGCCGTCAATAAACAAAATGATGAATGAATCAAGATATGGATGGAATACACTATTCATCAAGTTCCTAAATACTGCTAGGGCATTGGTCAGCCCAAATGACATCATAAGAAATTTGTAGTGACCATACCGTATCCTGAAAGCATTCTTTGAAATATTCGGATCCCGAATATTCAACCGATGATACCCTAACCTCAAATCAATCTTTGAGAACACTCTAGTACCCTGAAGCTGGTCAAGTAAGCCATCAATACACGGTAATGGTTACTTGTTCTTTACTGTAACATTGGTCAACTACCGATAATCAATACACATGCGCATAGAACCATCCTTCTTCTTCACAAATAGAGCCGGGGTACCCCATGGGGAAACACTAGGCAAAATTAAACCCTTATTAGGAAACTCTTGCAGCTGCTCCTTCAACTCCTTCAACTTTGTTGGTGATATACGATATGGTGGAATAGAAATGGGTTGAGTGCCTGGCAACAAGTCAAGACCAAAATCGATATCTCTATTGGGCAGCATGCCTGGAAGATCTGCTGGAAATACATCTGGGAAGTCTCTCACTACTGGAACTGACTCAACGATAGGAGTATCAGCAGTGACATTTCTCACAAAGGCTAGATATGTATCACACCTCTTCTCAACCATTCACTAGGCCTTTAGAAAGTACACAACATGAATAGGAATATAATCTAATGTACCCATCCACTTTTACTGTGGCAAACCTAACATAGCCAGTGTCATAGTCTTGACGTGATAATCAAAAATAGAATGATAGGACAACAACCAGCTCATGCCCAAGATGACGTCACATTCTACCATATTTCTTAGCAATAGACCAACTCTAGTCTCAAAACCACCAATAACAACTAAACATGAATGATATAGATTGCCCAAAATAATAGAATGTCCCTCAGGCATGGAAATATAAATAGGAGAACTCAAAGAATCACGTGATATATCTAAATATGGAGAAAAGTAAGAAAGATGACACATATGAGTAAGTGGATCTCGGATCTAATAAGACTGATGCATTCCTATGACAAACTGGAACCATACCTATGATGACCGCGTCTAATGTGACCGCATCCGTCCTACCCTAAAAAGCATAGAACCTGGCCTGGCCTCCCCCTCTAGGGCGATATCTACCCGCCTGACCCCCACCCCTAGCTAGTTGTGCAGGTGGAGTGGAAAATTGATCATCAATCATAGTCTGTGAAGTTTGTGGACTAGGTGTAATCAGGGGAGCCTGAGTAGTATTTGGAGGTGCACCCCTCCTGAGTCTAGGGCAGTCCCTCACCATATGTTTAGTATTTCCAAACTCAAAATAAGCTCTCGATGGGCGTGACTGCTGAAGATGGTTCGGGCCTGGTCGGCTAGATAGACCGTTGAAGGCACCCCGTGCACGAGGTGCATTATAGAGTTGTTGAGAAAAATGTGAAACTTGAGACCTCAGAGTATCTGGAGTACCACTAGAAAGTGGAAGTGCTGAATGAACTGGTCGACTCACATAGCCTCTACCATGACGAGCTGGAGCTGAGGCACGGGCAGCAGTATATCCTCCAGAATTTTGAGGCCTCTTGGCCTCCATGTCCTTTCTCTCACGGCTCCGCATAACCTCCAACCTCCGCGCAATCTCTACCACCTGAAGATATAAAATATATGTCTCCAACTCTCGAGCCATGCTAATTCTAATACCATAGTTGAGCTCATCGATGAATTGACGGACTCCTCTCTCTAACTGTAGAAACCAAGGTAGATGCATGTATGGACATCTCACGAAATCTGATGGCATACTCTGACACTGTCATAGCAGCCTAGCCCAGCTGCTCAAACTTTGGGTGTCATGCATCCCAAAGGGTGTGGGGAACAAACTCTCTACAAAACATCTATGAAAACTAAGCCCAAGTGAGTGAAGCTGCCTCAACTGCGGAACCTCCTTGTAAGCCTGCCACCACTGATACACTGCTCCTGACAACTAGAATATAGTAAAAGTAACTCCACTCGTCTCCATAATACCTATTGTGTAGAGAATACAGTGGCATTTTCTAGAAAACACTATGCATCCTATGTGGCTAGGACACTGTATGTAGGAGGATGATACTGCTTGAACCTATCAAGTCTAAGCTGCTCCTCCTCAGATGCCACAACCCTAACCTCGGGCGGAACTGGAACAACAAGCTGCACTGGTATAGCTCCCGGGACCTGATAACCTTGGACCCGCTATTTTGGAGTACGGGCTGCGGGAGTCTTGGCTCCTTCCCCGGCTTGAGATGTAATTGGTGCGAGGGGAACTAATCCTGCCTAAGCCAGAGCGCCAAACATGCTCATAAACTGTGATAGGATTCCTAAAGTATAGGGGTGACAACATGTGCCTCGAGTGCCTGTCTCGTAATCGGAGCTACTAGTGGCTCTTCAATCCTTGCTCGGGCAGGTGCTCTAGCTGCACCACATGCCCCTATTCGGCCTCTGCCCTGGCCCCAGTCTCTCACAGCTCTAGCAGTGGGCGCATGTGTCTGATCGTCGGATCCAACAGTGCGTATCCTCACTATATGTGAGAGAATAGAAAGAAAAAGATTCTGATTTGGAAGTCAACCAATTCGCACGATAAGGAACCAAATAAGTGAAATTTCCTAACTGTTTTGTAGCCTCTCGAAGATAAGTACAGACGTCTCCGTACTGATCCAGAAGACTCTATGCTTATGACTCGTAACACCTACGATCCTAGAGCTCTGGTACCAACTTGTCGCGACCCCAATTTACCACCTTAGGATGTCGTGATTACACCTAGTATCTAAGACTAGGTAAGCCTAAATGTATGGAGGAATAACAGAAATAGTAATAACACCTCAAATAAACCATTAAGCAAATCATAAAAAATCTCAATAGCACAGTTGACAAATAACTGCCAAAATCTGGTGGAACTGAGTCATAATCTCGATAGAATAATTCTCAAACGTCTACTACAACACTGTCTGATAAAGGAAACAACAATAATGAGAAGATAACAGAAGGTGACTCTGAGGCCTACGAACGTCAGACAGGTATACTTTGAAGTCTCTTGAAAATAGCTAACCAAACATTCTCTAGCGTCCAGCATGTGTAGACCTACCTTGATCTACGTAAAAATATACAAGTATCAAGCCTAACCTCGATAGAGTAGTGACGAGGTCAGGTCAAGACACCTACTAGGACAAGATAAACAGAACAAAATATAACAACGAGAATTAATGGAAAGAGGAGAAATGAATGATAACAAAGCAGTTTAGTAACGTAAGCTAATGACAGAATTTTAAGCAAAAAGGGAACAAGAAGGAAACAAATAATGAGAACCACAATAATCAAATACAGATAAAACTGGAAAGACAAGGAAGAATAAAAGCAGCGAGAAGTGTTCAACCAATAACTTTTTTCAATATGAAATGCACAATTAAAATAAAAGTAATTCAACAATTCAAATAAAAGTAATTCAACAATTAAAGATCTAACAAGACAATAAGGAAGGAAATAACTCTAACTAAAACATTTAAGATCAAAATGACAAGTAAGAGGTTGAACAAGTGTTAACAATGTCAAATAAGCATGTAAGGGTAGATTAACACATGTAAGAGTAGATTAAAAATGAAAAATATAACATGTTATGACAATTCAATTAAAGGCATGGATAGAGTCTAAATAACCTTAACCGGTAAAATACCACACATAGCCTGTGTACCCACTTGTCACCTCCCGTACACGTCTTCCACATAACACAAATAGCACAATCAACCCAAATCCTAAGGGGTAGTTTCCCCACATAAAGTTATGCAAGATACTTACCTCAACTAGGCTAACTCAACCCTAAGAAATAGCTTTTCCCCTAAAAGTCGCCCCCACACGACTCAAATATATCCAGAAGTGACTTAATATCATCAAACAATGTAAGAAAAAATAATTTCAATAGATAAAGCTTTGATTGTTTATAAAATTTCTAAAAAGTCGACAAAATTCAACCCAGGGCTTGCCCTGTCAAAACCCCGGTCAAAGGGTAGATTCCGACTAACCATATCCCCACGAGTCCATATCTGTGATTAGTTTTCAAATCTGAGTCCAGATTGGCTGTCAGAACTCAATTCTCATATTAATAAAAAGTTGGCAAAATTTCTCAAATTTCCTCTTTTATTAGCATGAATTAGATGTTAAATCTAAGATGTATTCATGAAATATAGTTGAAAATTGATTAGAATCACTTACCCAATGTTTGTAGATGAAAATCCCCTCTCCAAATCGCCTCCTACCGAGCCTAGGTGTCACGACCCGGATTTTCCACCCTCGGGAGTCGTGATGGCGCCTACTAGTGAAAGCTAGGCAAGCTAACCATTTGTATTATTTACCTTTTTCCATTGTAATACTTTAACAATAAAGAACCAACGTCATATAAACCGCGGAAATTAATAAGTGGAAGACTGAAATGTATTATATTAATAATGATACCTGTGAGCACGTGATTTTTGCCCTATATGAATTACTCCCATAATTTCAAACAAAATAATTTTTTTTCATTATTTTTAATTATTTTTAATTTTGTTGATTTCGTGGCATTTTTCTGCTAATTGTTTGCATTTGTTTGTGCATGTTTATTTTTCGTTTTTAGTTAAATAAAAATATAATATAAAAATACGTTGCATTTGCATTTAGGATTTAAGTCTACATTTTAGGAATTAATTAGTAATTGGAAGTTCACAAAAATACAAAAAAATCACAAAATAGTTTACTTTTATTGTTAATTTTAATTTTTGGAATTTCGGTAGTTTCCCCTTTAAATTTGGTTTTTAATTATTTGTGGTAATTTTTAGTTATAGTTAATTAATTCAATGAGGTAGGATAATTTGATTTAGGAATTAATTTAGGTTTTTATTTTTAGTTTTAATTTAAAGGTAATTAGAATAAAAAGAAAAAGAAAAGAAAAGAGAAAACTCAATTGAGTCTTATTTAGGAGCCCTATATTGGGCCTGTTTTGTTAGCCCAGTCCCATTAAACCCAAGCCAGACATCTCCAAACCCGGCCTCGACCCAAGACACACTCCAAAACCGGCCTGCCCCGCCATAACTAAAACGATGTCGTTTATCCAAGGACAAATCCCAGCCGTCGAGGATCTTTAATCTAACGGCTGGGAACTCATGTGTCAATACTATATTAGTGTCTGAACCACCTACCCCCCCCCAACCCCGTCTCTCTCACCCAAACCCTAATCCCTTCAGAGTCCACCCCGTTCGCCGCCGCCCTCCGCCGTAAACCGCCGGCCGGAAATTGCCTCTGCCGGCGGCCGGTCTCCAAATAAACCCAAAAATACACCCTGAACTCCCCGTATCCTCCTCTTTCCAAACCCCCAAACCCCATATCTCAAACCCCAACCAATCTCCTCAAATAACCCAAACCCTAGGCGCCGCCTCCACTAAACCACCTCAAAACAACACCCCATAACCCCCATCTCTCCCTCAGTCCAAACCCCTAACTATTTTCTTTCAAGTCATTCCCCACTTTCTCGAATTTTAAATCTAAGAGTGGCAGAACCCTAGGGGTTACAATGGCTCGAATTCTTCTCAGTTTCTTGGGCCCAGTATTGGATTCGAGTCACGAAATAATGGTTTTCGTTTGTTCTTATTGAAGAACAAATGTTTAACATTATTCCGAGGCTCGAATCGAAATCCAGTCTTTGTTCAGGCCTTGCATAGGTGAGTTTTCTTTTCCTTCTTTTGGTGTTTGAATTTTTTGTTTTAAAATTAGTTTCCTGTTAATCCGTTCATCCTTGCAGTGTTCAAGTTCTGTAATTTTATTTTCGATTAGTTTAGTTTGATAGTTCGATTAATATTTCTGCCTGTTCTTGGATTTTCTTTGCTTGCCAGTGTTTGATTTTCTCTTTTCACAATGATTCTGTTTTAATTTTGTTCATTTCTTAGTTTTTGTTGGACTGATAATAATAGTTTTAGATCCGGAATTCAGTAGTTAATTTAGATTTAAGAGTTTCGTTACATTTGAATTTGGTCTTAGCGAATGATTTTCAGAAGTGCTAGCTTGACCATGGTTAGTTTAGAGGGGCTAGGGTTAGTTGACATAGGGTAGTAATTTCAGAATGAATGAAAGGGTAGTATGGGTACTTCAAAATAGGGAATCTGATATTAACTGAAATGGAACTCCCTAGGACCTTCTAGATGGGGATTTAATCTGAAATTCAACAAATAGGTGTATTAAGTTGGAGAACAAGTCAAGATTCTAGGGACCCCTAAGCTAAAATGAAAACTTAAGAGGGGAGTAAAGGGTAAATAAATGGTCTGCAGGGCTGCCCTAGAGTGGAGCCTATATAAGGTAGCATCCTTGCCTTTCAAGGCAAGAGTGGGAGAGCTAAAAATCCAGAAGTAAAGGCTGCCCAGTTTTACTATTTTAGAAAAGGTTTTGAGAACAAAAATATACAAAAATCAGACCGCTAAATACAAAGAAAAATCAGGGTTCTATTGGAAATCTTGGGTAAGGCTGGCGATATTCACTCTAGGGCAAGTTTGAGCAATTAACAACTAGAAATAAGTTGAATTCTTACTGATAATCAAGTTTTCTTGGTTCATTCTCGGCTGGAACTTGGTTTTGAGTTTTGATTTGGTTTCAAGTGATTTTTTCAAATCATTTTCTGGGCTGATTCTGCTGTTGATGTGTTGTTCATTGCTGACCCTGCTTCATTTTATCTCCCTCTGTTTGTCCAGGTACATGTTCTCTTGAAACTTATGTAATCTGATTTTCAAATTGGAAGAGTGAAATGAAGATGGCCATTTGTTTTAATCTTTCCTTTAATTCTTAAAGTCTGAAAGTCTGAAATGTCAATTTCATGTGCAAATTCTGTCTATCAACTTGCCTTATAGTATCTTGCTTGGTAATGTCAGTAAAGTCCTAGATTTCAATTTTCGAGCAAGATGGAACAGTGTTGTTAGGACTTTAAGGGTACAGTTGTGGTTGTCACATAGCCTGGACTTTACCCGTTTGATTGAATTTTGCTGGGGTTTGTTAGTATAGGTTCATACTCATGCCGTTTTGTTACAATCTTCATGAAGGCCTGGTAGTATCAGTTCAGGGGTGTAAAAGTTAAAGTATGCCTACTGATTTGTTTGATTAATATGTTTAGATGAGTTTAGTGTTTAGATGAGCTTATATGTTTCTGTGGCATTTCTTTGTCAAAGGGTACTGATTTAAGCATGCAAGTCTTGCTAGAAAGTGATTACACTAGGTTAAGTTCAATTATGGCTTTGCAATTTTGTTCATTTTAGTAGCTGATTCATACTTTTTGTCCATGTGTTAGTAATTAAAAGTAACATGAAAGAATAGCCAGTTTTAAATTGAATCTGGTCGTTTTCTTGTTAATTTGTGCTAAGGGATGCAAAGTACAAATCTAATTTCCTAAGCAATCACATGTCATATATAGTGATAATTGAAGTCTGCATTTTGGTTTGGGTCACGGACCCATTTTGTTTATGGAACTGGGCCCAATGTCAAAATCAGAAGCCCAAAGCTGGGCAAATTCTAATAGAAACAACAGTATTTTCCTTCTTCCTGGGCTAATTTTGAAGCCCAAAAATGCTGAAAGTATGAATTTGTGTTAAGTTTGTGAGATTAATTCTTATAATACGGGTTTTGGGCCTTCCAATCTAGGTAGCATATTTGAATTAGGAGGCTTTCCTCTTGTTCAAGTGTAGACCTGAGTTTGAAGCTCGAATTCCGCGAAAGGTTCTCTAATAATAGTAATTAATGATGCTAATTAATTAGGGCCCTTTTAGAGACAATACTTTAATAGAAAATCGTAGTTTCTTTTAGGTTGGCCTTTAAAATAAAAACGAGGTTCGCCGCGCCAAATAAAATTCATAAATTGCGTGGCCCTCTTCAAATGTTTATGTTAAAATACTTAGAATTCGGGGCGTGCCATTTAGCGAATTTTCATGGCCTCCCGCAAAGTTAATGACACGTTAGTCGCTTTAGACGCGTTCTTTAATAATCTTACCTTCCTAAACTCGGGTTGCATTTTATGTGACCCAAATTCAAATCCCAAAACGTTGAATAAAATATGTTTAGGATTGCGGGTGCATTTCATGTGACGTGGTCCAAAGACATGTTTTAAACGACGTTCAACATTCTTTAAAATTGAATAAAAGCGGTTAAAAGCTAAAATTTGCACATAGGTTCATAATTGTATAAAATCAGATAATTAAGCCAGATATAATAGTTGAGCGACCGTGCTAGAACCACGGAATACGGGAATGCCTAACACCTTCTCCCGGGTTAACAGAATTCCTTACCCGAATTTCTGGTTCGCGACTGTTAAACAAAGTCAAACCTTTTCCTCGATTCGGGATTCAAACCGGTGACTTGGGACACCATAAATCTCCCAAGTGGCGACTCTGAATCTCTTAATAAAATGAATCCCGTTTTGATTGTCCTTTAATTGGAAAAACTCCCTTTATTATATCCCTTCCGGGGGTGTAGTAAAAAAGGAGGTGTGACAGCTCTGGCGACTCTGCTGGGGAAAAGAACCCAAAACTTTTTGTTCAGGGTTCAGAATTCGAGCTCAGTTAAATTATTATATTTGGCTTTATCTGGTTTTTTTACATGTTTGGGCTTAATGTGCTAAATGCTTTACCGCTTTGATATTTGTTGAATTGTATATAAACCGTTACGAATCCCTTCCTCTCTCTGAGTCTTCTACATCATGGAGAAGGGTGCACTTCGTGTAGCTTCTCTTCTGTTTAGAGTCTTTTCCCCATTTAAAACGAGGTTTAGATAAGTTGCTAAGCCGGCGGAGCTTTTGTATCCCCGGTATGCTGCCTCCCCCTCGGGTCGAGTTGTCCGCTCGGGTAAGCCATGTCTAGACCAATAAACCTAGGGTTACCTAGAAGAACAAAACCTCATGCCGGATCCCTAGTAGGAACGTTTGTTCGCATCATGTGCATTTGACATAGGGGACTCAACCATCCTGATGCATCTTGCGTGCTACTTGTGCATTCATTTGCTTTGGATTTGCATGTTGACCGGCTTGTATATCATGAGAGAAAATTGAGAAAAATAACACTGTTAGGGCTAAGTGAGGGTAACCACTAGTTTTGAAAAACCAATGCCCCAAACAGTACCGAAATGCTGCCGGATTTTTGAAAAATAAAAAGGAAAATATTTGAAAAAAAAAAGATTGTTCAAAAAATATGTATGGTTTTGACAAATTTGCCCGAACTACGCTGGTGTGATTCTCACCGGATGTGAGATACGTAGGCAACCCTCATCGGGTCCAACCTCCCTTTTGCAAAAAATAGCCAAAAATACCAAAACTTTAATTTTGTCAAAATAAGTCGGGTGACGTCATTCTTGTTTAAAATAAGCCGAATGTCCCTAAAGGGCGCCGGAAGGCTGTTTTGGCAAGAACAGCCACCTTTGATCATTTTTAAATTTTTCTCCGGTTAGCAAGCACAGCCTTAAAATCTTCTTCCTCGAGGTGCTGAAAGGCTGTATTGGCAAAGTCCGGATATTTTTATGAAAATTTTGAAAAAATAGTGACAACCTTTTGAGTCAAAATGAGTCTTGATTTTCCTCCTGTTAGTTTCATTTTGAGCCTGTTGGTTTTTATGGTAAAAATTCCGTAGGATGAGTCGTTGTAATCAAAACATTTTATTTTCTATGAAAATTTGAAAATCCCAAAATGTTTCGTTATTTATTTTTATCCTCCAGAACTACGCTCGGTCTGATTCATGCAGGGTCATGATACGTAGGCAATCTCCATAGGATTCGATCGTAACCAAAAGAAAAAGAAAAAAAGAAGAAGAGAGAAAATGAAAAGAGAGCAAGATATAAAGGGAAAGAAAAGAGCGGAAAAATAATGAAAGAAAAGCGAGAGAATGAAAGAAATTTGAGGAAAGGAGAGAATAGGAACAAGAAAAACCAAGGCAAGAGTGAAAAGAAGAAAAGAAGGAAAAAGAGATTGCATAGGGAAATAAAAGAAAGGCCGGGATGACGGAAGCGACCGATCAAAAGCATAATAGGAACTGTTAACTGCTTAGGTGCATTCATTCCCCAAATGTGTAGGTACCAATATGATAAATGCCCTAACGCTAACGTGATGGTTTCATTGTGTCATATCATTTCAGACAGGTGGTTGGTTTGTGGTTTTTAAAGTAACTCTTCCCTACAACACAAAGGCAAAAGGCAATGGCAGAGAACAACAAAACTGAGTGGGTTGATACCGGTGCCCGAAAGCAACTGGTTGAACAGGACAACGGGTTGGTAGAAGAGGTAAAGATGTTGAGACAACACGTGGCAGACATGTATCAGGCATGGATGACTGGGAAGGCACCACCCCCGCCACCACCCAGCTTCCTAGACACTGTCCTTACCCAAACTCCGGACACAACACCAGGCGATCCTCCACCCTATCCATACTTACCCGCTTATCACAGCTTTCCCAGCCACCCTAGTAGCCCCATCACTCGTCGTCCAACTATTTTTTCCCAAAAGTGCCCTCCGGTCACATCCACAGTTCTCAACAATGAACACCCGCCCAAAGCTCATAACGCCCAATATTATCCCTCTGAGGTTGCTCACGATGAGGTGTTAAGAATGGGGGAGTTAGTAGAAGAGGGAATCAAGTTAGGCAAGATCATGAGTTGCTCAAAAGACATTCCGAATATCCCAGCAAGCTTGGGTGGGGGAGGGGAAGCAGAAAAGGTGATCCGATGAGTTGTCCTGATTAACACTCCTAGCCCCGACACCGTCCCCGTGGACATCCTTGTACACCAGGTGACCCTTCCCAGTGCCACTTCTCTCCACATAACTCCCAGAGTCATACACCACTTTTCCGGTACCCGGCTCTACAAAATGTTATCTACCCCCACGAGCCTGCCAGAAACCCCCCGGATCCGGTTTTCGGCCCAATCAAGCATGTAGGTATAAGAGGTTGCGGAAGAAGAAAGCCTACACTCCACTGGAAGGGTCATACGCCAATCTGTTCCAGAGGCTAAGGAGTTCGGGCCTGTTGAAGCCTATCCAGATAAAAATACCAAACCCTCTGTCAAAGACGTTTGACTTTTCCCAAAGGTGCGCATATTGCTCAGATGCCCCGGGGCACGACATAGAAAGGTGTTGGAATCTGAAGAAAGCAGTTCAGAAGCTTATTGATGCAGGCGACATCGTTGTGCGAAATCCAGATGCAGTAGACACCAGTCAAAGTCCATCGCCTGTGCATAATGAGATGCATGTGGTGGGCATGATTTATTTTGGAAAGGAATGTGAGAATTCTTCTGGGAGCCTCGGAGGTCCAAGGGCTACCAAGCTTTCAGCACTATTAGAGGTTGATCTAGAGAACGAGCTGGAAAAAGGAACCCAAAAGCAACTTGTTAAGAACGATGTGATGAGGACTTGTGAAGCTCCTAGTATTGTTGATACAGAATTCAGTGGCTAAGATACCGTGCTTGGTAATTGGAAAGAGGCTCCATTTCTTGGTCAGCCAGAGAGGAGTTTTGGTGGCTTAGTTTGTTGTCATTTCTGTTGCCCGGGTTATTTCAGGGTTGTAATCTGGATATTGTCTTGTGACTCAAACCCTTCTATCCTTTTATTTTGTCTAGTTCCTTTGGTCGTAGTATATCATGTAGCGTTGTCTAGGTTTGTTCTAAGGATTGTACCCCAGTTTATTGTGCTTGTTTTGTTGTCCAAACTCTTTCTCCGTCAGTCTAATGCAATTCTCTGTTTTCTGTTATTTCTAGTCATTTCTATTTAGTTTTCTTCTCCTCTTATAAGTTCTCTAGTGACATGACATGCATGCGCAACTCTTAGCCTGAGCTCAAAAGTTAGTTTAGTCATGAAACATTGAAACAATTTTGAAGATGACAGGGGCACTTGAGGGAAATAAGAACAGATTTGAACACTTTGAGATCATTTGAAGCCCGAACCATGTAGAATCCCTATTGGAGTGCATCATGCCGCATCAGGTTGAAGCTAAAGGCAAGTTTGCCAAATTGATAGGGGCCTGTCGTGGTAAGGAAAGTGAGAGTGTTGTCCAATGGTGCTTTATATTCAACAAATAAAAAGGCGCATGTGCGGATATGGTTATCAAATCTGGTACAATCAAAAGAAGTTACTAATGTTTTCAGTGGTTTGTTTAAATTGTGTGGTTTGCACTTGGCATGTTTTGGAGACTGGAATGACGAAGGCATTTTGTTCTGCTATCTAAATACTTTATCCTTTGTTACCCTTTGAGCCTTATTTATTTTCTTTCATACCCCTCTTTTGGAATCAGTAGCAAAGATCATAAACACAAGCGTGAAAGATAAGTAAAGGAAAAAGAGAAAAGGAAAGAATGAAAAGAGAGAGAAGGAAAAAAGGAATTAGAAAAGAAAAAAAAAGAAAAGAGAATAAAAAGAAAAAAAAAGAAAAAAAAAAGAAAAGAAAAAAAAAAGAAAAAAAAAAACAACAAAAAGAGGAAAAAAGAAAGAAAAGAAAAGAAGAGAAAGAGGAAGAAAAAGAAAAGAGAAAAAACAACAACAAAGCAATTCCTATGTCCTGAACTACGTTTGACTTGATTCCGAAAGGATACGTAGGCAGCCTCTCTCTGAGGTTCAGTCACACCAAAATAAAAATCCAAAAGTCCCCAAGAAAGAAACCGGGGCAGAAGTTGTGAGAAATTTGATTCCGAAAGTTGTAATTTTGAACCCATGTTGAATTGTTTTGAGCCTTTGATACCCTTTCTTTCTAGCCTTATCCAAAAGCCCACATTACGGTCCAAAGAAAGACCTTCCGATCAGTCTTCGAAGAATGCCAAGTCAAGCAAGTAGAGGTGATTCATATCAGGGGCAACACTCCGGTCCAAACAAGGGAAATGAAAAATGAGAGAGTCCTCACGGGTACCGCAAGGCGATGAAAGCTGAGAGAAATAAAAAATGAGAGAGTCTTATTGGTGAAAACCTTCACGGGCACCATAAGGCGACGGTGAGTTGAGAGAAAGAACAAAATGAGAGAGGCTTGATGGTGAAAATCCTTCGGGCACTACAAGTCGAATAAGGATTGTGAATCAGATTGGATAAGCGGAGCACTGAAGCCCAGTTTCATGGCAAAAAGGTACAAAAAGAGCTGAACATCAGGTTTGCTTAACGAAATAGGCCGCAGGTGCATGTCATGGTCATTAGAGTTAGTATCAACATCCGATAGGTTTCTACTTTGTAGTTAGGAATCATCTCTTTCCATTGTCCTCCACTCTGTTCCTTTTGTCTTGTTTACTTCCTCTTCTGAGTCAATTCGATGATAACAAGTGAGAAATGATTTCAAAATTGGCCACCAGCTCTCCAATTGCACAAAACGGAATCTGGCTAGCACATCAAAATGGCATAAGTCAGGAAAGAATAAAGCGTCACTGAGTTGGTAACAATCAACATGTCCTGGGGATTCATGCGAAATACAAAGGTTTGGTATATATCAGTTCATGAACAATGCAACAGATAGAGGATGTTGGGTGAACGGATCAAAGCTATTATCTGTGATGAGGTTGACAGAGAAAGTGGTTAACCAATGAAAAGCAAGGTCTTCCAAGCGGAAATCAAAGTTATCATGGCAAGTGAAGGAACAATAGACCTCAAGGCCAAGGCCAGTGGTTTAAGTCGAGAAAGAACAGTATACGCACTGAGTGGGTGGCAACTGACGTGCTTTGGGATTCATGCGACACACAAAGGTTTGGTAAATGTCAGTTCATGAGCAATGCACTAGATAGAGGGTATTGGGTCTGAACGGAGAAGAGGTATTTTCTGTGACAAAGGTGGCAAAGAAATTGTTTATTTAATAAGCACGATGTCTTTCATGGTGAAATCAAAGTTATCATCGCAAGTGAAGGAGCAATCGCCGCAAAGTCAAGGCCACAAACCAACCACCATGTTTAAACTCACAAGTTTTCTTTGTCTGAAACAGGGACGGAAGCTATGTTCATATCAAAGATTGGAAGCTTGAAGTTTCAGGTGTAATGCCCCAATTCTGCTTACGCAAAGGTTATTGAGAAGATCACACATCACCCCTAGGTGACGCACTTCCTAATTTGGGCCTTTCAAATTATATTTTATTTAGGAGACTCACTTCCTAAATTGAGATTTTTACCCTAGGAGATGCACTTCCTAGTTTAAGTCATTTAAGTCCATCCCTGGGAGATGCACTTCCTAGTTTGGTCCATTCAAGTTTCACCCATAGGAGACGCCCTTCCTAGGCTAAGTTTTTCAAGTTATATTTTGTTGTAGGAGACGCACTTCCTAAATTGAGAAGTTCATTCATAGGAGACGCACTTCCTAGTTTGAGTAATTGAAGTTACACCTGTAGGAGACGCACTTCCTAAATTGAGAGTTCATTCATAGGAGACGCACTTCCTAGTTTGAGTCATTGAAGTTTGACCCCTAGGAGACGCACTTCCTAGATTAAGTTGATTTACACCTGTAGGAGACGCACTTCCTAAATTGATAGTTCATAGGAGACGCACTTCCTAGTTTGAATCATTGAAGTTTCACCCCTAGGAGACGCACTTCCTAGTTTGGGTAGGTTATCTTTTTGTTTTAGGAGACGCACTTCCTAAATTGATTCTCACCCCTAGGAGACGCACTTCCTAGTTTTGGGTCATTTAAGTTTATTCCTAGGAGACGCACTTCCTAGCTTGAGTCATTGAAATTTTACCCCTAGGAAATGCACTTCCTAGTTTGAGTCATTGAAGTTTCACCTCTAGGAGACGCACTTCCTAGCCTAGGTTTTTCAGGTTATACTGTTTAGGAGACGCACTTCCTAAATTAAGAGTTTACCCCTAGGAGACGCACTTCCTAGTCTGGGTCCTTCAGGAATTAAGAGTTCATTCATAGGAGACGCACTTCCTAGTTTGAATCATTGAAGTTTCACCCCTAGGAGACGCACTTCCTAGTTTGGGTAGGTTATATTTTTGTTTTAGGAGACGCACTTCCTAAATTGAGTCTCACCCCTAGGAGACGCACTTCCTATTTTTGGGTCATATAAGTTTATTCCTAGGAGACGCACTTCCTAGCTTGAGTCATTGAAATTTCACCCCTAGGAGACGCACTTCCTAGTCTGGTTCATTGAAGTTTTGCCCATAGGAGACGCACTTCCTAAATTAAGAGTTCATTCATAGGAGACGCACTTCCTAGTTTGAATCATTGAAGTTTCACCCCTAGGAGACGCACTTCCTAGTTTGGGTAGGTTTTAGGAGACGCACTTCCTAAATTGAGTTTCACCCCTAGGAGACGCACTTCCTAGTTTTGGGTCATTTAAGTTTATTCCTAGGAGACGCACTTCCTAGATTGAGTCATTGAAATTTCACCCCTAGGAGACGCACTTCCTAGTTTGAGTTATTGAAGTTTCACCCATAGGAGACACACTTCCTAAATTGAGAGTTCATTCATAGGAAATGCACTTCCTAGTTTGAGTCATTGAAGTTTCACCCATAGGAGACGCACTTCCTAAGTTAAGAGTTCATTCATAGGAGACGCACTTCCTAGTTTTAGTCACTGAAGTTTCACCCCTAGGAGACGCACTTCCTAGCCTTGGTCATTTAAATTCACCCCTAGGAGACGCACTTCCTAATTTGGTTCATTCAGGTTTTATTTTAGCAGACACATTTGCTAGTCAAAGTTACTTGGTTTTACTCGTAGGAGACGCACATCCTAATCTAGTCTTTAGTTTACTCTCATCATTGCATCAGTAGTATAAGTGGTTTACAATATTGCTAACAACTCATAAATCTTCCTAGTGCAAACTGGGGCAGAAAGGTTTCTTTGTGTTTTCCATTTTGTTGCAGTCAGGAGCCCGCCTGGAGAACAGAGGCACACATTTCAAGTTTCAGAAGTCAGGAGCCCGCCTGGAGAACAGAGGCATATATTTCAAGTTTAGCAATCAGGAGCCCGCCTGGAGAACAGAGGCATATATTTCAAGTATAGCAGTCAGGAGCCCGCCTGGAGAATAGAGGCATATATCTCAAATTTCAGCAGTCAAGCATCACTAGGAAAAATGGCAAAACATCTCATATCACAATTCAAGGCAACAACAAATGAATTCCATCAGGAGAATACAAGTTCACAAGGCAACAAGAACTACAAGAGCAAGTTTGAAGACATAGATAGGACTTTTGTAATTCATAGATCATAGCTTAGTCTATCTTCTTTTTATTTCGACACGGTGTAATAAGGGGGTTCAGTAAGCAGTAGTAGCAGCAGCAACAACAGTGAAACCACAGCTTCATGGTAGTCCTAGCTACCAGACCTTCCCGAACTACACTGACCTGATTCCTTTTTAGCCGAGGATATGTAGGCAACCTTAGAAGCAGGGTGCGGTCAAACTTTTCAAAAAATGCTTCACACAGAGTATTCAAACGGGCAAAAATCGCTCGTATTTGCTCATTTATCTTTGCACGAAAACTCTTCGTGTTTCCGAGCAAAGAGGGGCAGCTCTGAGCACGTGATTTTTGCCCTATATGAAATACTCCCATAAATTCAAACAAAATAATCTCTTTTCATTATTTTTAATTATTTTTAATTTTGTTGATTTCGTGGCATTTTTCTGCTAATTGTTTGCATTTGTTTGTGCATGTTTATTTTTCGTTTTTAGTTAAATAAAAATATAATACAAAAATACGTTGCATTTGCATTTAGGATTTAATTCTACATTTTAGGAATTAATTAGTAATTGGAAGTTCACAAAAATACAAAAAAATCACAAAATCTATTACTTTTGTTGTTAATTTTAATTTTTGGAATTTCGGTAGATTCCCCTTTAAATTTGGTTTTTAATTATTTGTGCTAATTGTTAGTTATAGTTAATTAATTCAATGAGGTAGGATAATTTGATTTAGGAATTAATTTAGGTTTTTATTTTTAGTTTTAATTTAAAGGTAATTAGAATAAAAAGAAAAAAAAGAAAAGAGAAAACTCAATTGAGTCTTATTTAGGAGCCCTGTATTGGGCCTGTTTTGTTAGCCCAGTCCCATTAAACCCAAGCTAGACATCTCCAAACCCGGCCTCGACCCAAGACCCATTCCAAAATTGGCTTGCCCCGCCCATAAATAAAACGACGTCGTTTATCCAAGGACAAATCCCAGCCGTCGAGGATCTTTAATCTAACGGCTGGGAACTCATGTGTCAATACTATATTAGTGTCTGAACCACCTACCGCCCCCCAACCCCGTCTCTCTCACAGCCATAAACCGCCGGCCAGAAATCGCCTCCGCCGGCGACCGGTCTCCAAATAACCCCAAAAATACACCCTGAACTCCCCGTATCCTCCTCTTTCCAAACCCCCAAACCCCATATCTCAAACCCCAACCATTCTCCTCGAACAACCCAAACCCTAGGCCCCGCCTCCGCCGCCCATGGCGGCGCCGCCACTAAACCACCTCAAAACAACACCCCATAACCCCCGTCTCTCCCTCAGTCCAAACTCCTAACTATTTTCTTTCAAGTCATTCCCCACTTGCTTGAATTTTATATCTAAGAGTGGCAGAACCCTAGGGGTTACAATGGCTCGAATTCTTCTCAGTTTCTTGGGTCCAGTATTGGATTCGAGTCACGAAATAATGGTTTTCGTTTGTTCTTATTGAAGAACAAACGTTTAACATTATTCCGAGGCTCGAATCGAAATCCAGTCTTTGTTCAAGCCTTGAATAGGTGAGTTTTCTTTTCCTTCTTTTGTTGTTTGAATTTTTTGTTTTAAAATTAGTATCCTGTTAATCCGTTCATCCTTGCAGTGTTCTAGTTCTGTTATTTTATTATCGATTAGTTTAGTTTGATAGTTCGATTAATATTTCTGCCTGTTCTTGGATTTTCTTTGCTTGCCAGGGTTTGATTTTCTCTTTTCACAATGATTCTGTTTTAATTTTATTCATTTCTTAGTTTTTGTTGGACTGATAATAATAGTTTTAATCTGGAATTCAGTAGTTACTTTAGATTTAAGAGTTTTGTTACATTTGAATTTGGTCTTAGCGAATGATTTTCACAAGTGCTAGTTTGACCATGGTTAGTTTAGAAGGGCTAGGGTTAGTTGACATAGGGTAGTAATTTCAAAATGAATGAAAGGGTAGTATGGGTATTTCAAAATAGGGAATCTAATAGTAACTGAAAATGGAACTCCCTAGGACCTTCTAGATGGGGATTTAATCTGAAATTCAACAAATAGGTGTAGTAACTTGAAGAACAAGTCAAGATTCTAGGGACCCCTAAGCTAAAATGAAAACTTAAGAGGGGAGTAAAGGGTAAATAAATGGTCTGCAGGGCTGCCCTAGAGTGGAGCCTATATAAGGTAGCATTCTTGCTTTTCAAGGCAAGAGTGGGAGAGCTAAAAATCCAGAAGTAAAGGCTGCCCAGTTTTACTATTTTAGAAAAGGTTTTGAGAACAAAAATATACAAAAATCAGACGGCTAAATACAAAGAAAAATCAGGATTCTATTGGAAATCTTGGGTAATTATGGCGATATTAACTCTAGGGCAAGTTTGAGCAATTAAAAACTAGAAATGAGTTGAATTCTTGCTGATAATCAAGTTTTCTTGGTTCATTCTCGGCTGGAACTTGGTTTTGAGTTTTGATTTGGTTTCAAGTGATTTTTTCAAATCATTTTCTGGGCTGATTCTGCTGTTGCTGTGTTGTTCATTGCTGACCCTGCTTCATTTTATCTCCTTCTGTTTGTCCAGGTACATGTTCTCTTGAAGCTTATGTAATCTGATGTTCAAATTGGAAGAGTGAAATGAAGATGGCCATTTGTTTTAATCTTTCCTTTAATTCTTAAAGTCTGAAAGTCTGAAATGTCATTTTCATGTGCAAATTCTGTCTATCAACTTGCCTTATAGTATCTTGCTTGGTAATGTCAGTAAAGTCCTAGATTTCAATTTTCGAGCAAGATGGAACAATGTTGTTAGGACTTTAGGCTTTCCTCTTGTTCAAGTGTGGACCTGAGTTTGAAGCTCGAATCCCGCGAAAGGTTCTCTAATAATAGTAATTAATGATGCTAATTAATTAGGGCCCTTTTAGAGACAATACTTTAATAGAAAATCGTAGTTTCTTTTAGGTTGGCCTTTAAAATAAAAACGAGGTGCACCGCGCCAAATAAAATTCATAAATTGTGTGGCCTTCTTCAAATGTTTATGTTAAAATACTTAGAATTCGGGGCGTGCCATTTAGCGAATTTTCATGGCCTCCCGCAAAGTTAATGACACGTTAGTCGCTTTAGACGCGTTCTTTAATAATCTTACCTTCCTAAACTCGGGTTGCATTTTATGTGACCCAAATCCAAATCCCAAAACGTTGAATAAAATATGTTTAGGATTGCGGGTGCATTTCATGTGACGCGGTCCAAAGACATATTTTAAACGACGTTCAACATTCTTTAAAATTGAATAAAAGCGGTTAAAAGCTAAAATTTGCACACAGGTTCATAATTGTATAAAATTAGATAATTAAGCCAGATATAACAGTTGAGCGACCGTGCTAGAACCACGGAACCCGGGAATGCCTGACACCTTCTCCCGGGTTAACAGAATTCCTTACCCGGATTTCTGGTTCACGACTGTTAAACAGAGTCAAACCTTTTCCTCGATTCGGGATTCAAACCGGTGACTTGGGACACCATAAATCACCCAAGTGGCGACTCTGAATCTCTTAATAAAATGAATCCCATTTCGATTGTCCTTTAATTGAAAAAACTCCCTTTATTATATCCCTTCCGGGGGTGTAGTAAAAAAGGAGGTGTGACAATACCAATACCAATCCATAATGTAAACTACCCAGAACTGGTGTCACAATTTCACAGACTGTCTAGGAATACTACAAATAGAGGTCTGAAAGATTAATACAACACTGTCTCTGGAATACATGAAAGAAACAGAATGAAGGATAGAAGGAGACGCCAAGGTCCACGGACGCCTGCAGAACTACCTCGGGTCGCCTGATGCACTGGAAGCAGCAACCTCACTGCGGTCCGAAAGCTACAGCACCGGGATATGCACAAAAGAGTGCAGAGTGTAGCATCAGCACAACCGACCCCATGTGCTGGTAAGTGTCTAGCCTAACCTCGGCGAGGTAGTAACGAGGCTAGGACCAGACTACCAAATAAACATGTGCTGTTAAATCATGTACAGCGGAAAATAAAGGCAAAATTTACAATTAATAGGAAGGGGGAAACATGCTACAGGGAACAACAAGTAACAACAGAAACCAACCGTTAGATGTAAAGAACACCATAACTCAATTATCAGTAAAAATCAGGAAATCAAAGACAAGTGCACGGCATCATCCTTCGTGCTTTTACCTCACATAATCATGGCACGGAATGATCCTTCGTGCATCATCACTCATATAAAGGTACAGAATGATACATTGTGCGGCACGTCATCACCCTTTGTGCATTAACACTCTCTCACCAATACAATGCACGACATCACCCTTCGTGCTTCAACACTCTCCCTCACCCAAACAACAATCACAAGCAATAAGGGCAAGGAAATAAATAAAATCACAATAAAATCCCGGCAAGGGAGCAATAGTACAACAATCATATCCCGGCAAGGGAAACAATATCAAAAGCAACAACATCCCGGCAAGGGAGACAATATCATAATCCTCTTCTCTTTTTCACATTTACTTCACAACTTGAGCCAATGCTCTATAATGTCCAATTGCTAACAATAATTCCACAAATCATTTCACAACTTGAGCCAACGCAATTCATTGTTCAATTACCAAAATTACTTCCACAAGCCTTGTTAACCAATAGAAATATCACATAAGGCATGAACAATACAACACGGAGTCATATTAATCATAGCATAAGACTCACGGGCATGCCTGACACCAACGTATAGATACTCGTCACCATGCCTATACGTCGTACTTAACAATTAACACATAGCGAATAGGACACAACTCATAATCTCTAGAGCTAAGGTTAGACCAAACACTTACCTCGATGCCACGAACACAATTCAAGCCTCAACTACCGCTTTACCTCTTGTTTCCACCACCAACTCGCTTGTATCTAGCCATAATTTAATTAATATTATTAATAAATACTAAATGAATCAATTCTAATGCATGAAAATGGGTTTTCAAATGTTTTCCGCAAAAAGTCAAAAATCGACCCCCGGGCCCGCTTGGTCAAAACCCAAAATTCGGACCAAAACCCGATTACCCATTCACCCCCGAGCCCGGATATATAATTTATTTTGGAATCCGACCTCAATTTGGGGTCTAAATACCAAAATTTTAATATTCTTAGGTTTTACCCAAAATTCCCAATTCCACCATGAAAACCCTAGATTCTAGGATGAAATCTTGTAAAAAGAAGTTAAGAAGTGAAAGAAATGTGTTTAAAAACACTTGTGTTTTGGGGAAGAAAGAGTGTTTGAAAAAATCGCCCCTTATGTTTTAGGTTTCTGAAAATGGAAAAATAACTGAAATGTCCCGTTTATATACTCCTCTCAGACCCTAACAGCGGACCGCAAAAAAAGGATGGCGGCCGCGGAGCTCCACCGCGGATCGCGAAATATCGAGCGCGGCCGCGAAGAATTAGCCTTGCTCACTGCGGTCGCGAGAAATCAATGCGGACCGCGAAGCCTGGTTCAGAGGCCTGCAACTTCTCTGAACCTGCAACAGTTATTTTTCTAAGTCTAAATGCATTCCGTGGCCTATCCAAAACTCAATCGAGCCCTCGGGGCTCCAAACCAAACATGCACGCAAGTCCAAAAACATCATACGGACTTCTTGTGCGATCAAATCATCAAAATAACATCAAACTATGAATTTAGCATCAAAATCAAAGAAAAATCTCATGAACTCTTTAGTTTCATTTTTAACAACCGATGGTCCGCTTCACGTCATATCAAGTCCGTTTCTTACCAAATTTTACAAGCTCAACTTAAACCCTATATAAGACCTGTACCGGGCTCCGNCCCGCTTAACGGAACGATAAAAATAAAGACAACAAAGCAATAACATCAGTAATATAATAAGGTAATGAAAGCATGTGGCATAACAAGTAATAAAGAACCCTGAATAAAGGAATACAAGAATATTACTAGTACTACTAGCAAGCCTAGGAGAAACTTGCAACTACCGGTCAACCCACCACCTCAATCCTCGACCTCCACACCTTCCTATCGCTAGTCATATCCTTGGTTAGGTGAAGCACCGACATATCCTGCCTAATCACCTCTCCCCAATACTTCTTTTGCCTACCCGTGCCCTTCCTCAAGCCCGCCATGGTCAACCTCTCACACCTCTTGACCAGGGCAACTATGTCTCTCCTCTTCACATGCCCAAACAATCGCATCCTCGATTCCCCAAACATGTCTTCCATGGATTCCACTCTCACCATGTCTCTAATAACAACATTCCTAATCTTGTCTTTCCTGGTATGTCCATACATCCATCTCAACATCCTTATTTCAGCTACTTTTATCTTCTGGACATGGGACTTTTTGACGGGCCAACACTTAACTCCATACAACATAGCCAGTATGACCACCACCCTGTAGAATTTTCCCTTAAGTTTAGGCGGCACAATCTTATTGCATAAAACCCCGAAGCTAACCTCCATCTCATCCACCCTAAACCAATACCATGAGTGACATCCTCGTCAATCTCCCTGTTGCCTTGGATTATAGACCCAAGGTACTTAAAACTATCTATTTTGGGAATGACTTGAGTATAAATCTTCACTTCTACTTCTTCTTCATGCCTCTCATCACTGAACTTGCACTCCAAGTATTCAGTTTTTGACCTACTCAACTTGAAACCTTTGGACTTCAGCGACTGTCTCCAAGCTTTCAGCCTAGCATTAACACCCTCTCGCGTCTCACCAATCAGTACTATGTCATCTGCAAATAACATACACCATCGCACCCACCCTTGTATGTGTCGTGTCAGCACATCCAATGCTAAGGAAAACAAAAACGGTCTTAGGGCCGATGCCTGATGCAACCCCATCTCCATAGGGAAATGTTTCGAGTCTCCCCCGCAGTCCTCAACTGAGTCTTAGCACCTTCGTACATGTCCTTAGTCACCCTAATGTACGCTACCGGTACTCCGCTAGCCTCAAAACATCTCCATAGCATCTCCCTCGGGATTTTGTTATAAGCTCTCTCAAGGTCAATGAACACCATGTACAAGTCCTTTTTCCTCTCCCTATATTGCTCCACCAATCGTCTCACAAGGTGAATGGCTTCTGTAGTTGACTATCCCGGCATAAATCCAAACTGGTTCTCAGAGATAGATACATTTATCCTCACTCGCTTCTCCACTACCCTCTCCCAAACCTTCCTACTGTGAATCAACGGCTTCATACCCCTATAATTGTTGCAGTTATGGATATCACCTTTGTTACCATACCCGATTCTTTTTAAAAGTTCACCGAGATCTCGTCAGGCCCAGTCGCCTTACCCCAGCTCATCTTCCATATTGCCACATAAACCTCCTCACACTTAATATGCCTACAAAACCCAAAATCTCTCCGACTCTTTGAGTTCTCCTACTCATCCAGCATAATGTTCCTATCCCCCTTCCTCGTTCAAGAGTATATGGAAGTATTTCTGCCATCTACCCTGATACACGCCTCTTCCACCAATACCTTACCATCTTCATCTTTGATGAACCTCACTCGATGCAGGTCCCTATCCTTGTAAAAAGAAGTTAAGAAGTGAAAGAAATGTGTTTAAAAACACTTGTGTTTTGGGGAAGAAAGAGTGTTTGAAAAAATCGCCCCTTATGTTTTAGGTTTCTGAAAATGGAAAAATAACTGAAAGGTCCCGTTTATATACTCCTCTCAGACCCTAACAGCGGGCCGCAAAAAAAGGATGGCAGCTGCGGAGCTCCACCGCGGATCGCGAAATACCGAGCGCGGCCGCGAAGAATTAGCCTTGCTCACTGCGGTCGCGAGAAATCAATGCGGACCGCGAAGCCTGGTTCAGAGGCCTGCAACTTCTCTGAACCTGCAACAGTTATTTTTCTAAGTCTAAATGCATTCCGTGGCCTATCCAAAACTCAATCGAGCCCTCGGGGCTCCAAACCAAACATGCACGCAAGTCCAAAAACATCATACGGACTTCTTGTGCGATCAAATCATCAAAATAACATCAAACTATGAATTTAGCATCAAAATCAAAGAAAAATCTCATGAACTCTTTAGTTTCATTTTTAACAACCGATGGTCCGCTTCACGTCATATCAAGTCCGTTTCTTACCAAATTTTACAAGCTCAACTTAAACCCTATATAAGACCTGTACCGGGCTCCGGAACCAAAATACGGGTCCGATACCATTGAATTCCAATACATCAAATTTCCAAAGACTCTAAGAATTTCAGTTAAACAATTTTCTTCAAAAATTCATTTCTCGGGCTTGGGACCTCGGAATTCGATTTCGGGCATAAGCCCAAGTCCCATATTTTCCTACGGACCCTCCGGAACCGTCAAATCGCAGGTCCGGGTCCGTTTACCCAAAATGTTGACCGAAGTCAACCTAAATTCATTTTAAAAGCAAAACTCATCATTTTTCACAGATTTTCAAATAACGGCTTTCCGGATACACGCCCGGACTGCGCACGCAAATCAAGGTGAGACAAAAACGAGATTTTAAGGCCTCAAAACACAGAATTTATTTCCAAAACAAGTGATGACCTTTTGGGTCATCACATCCTACACCTCTAAAACAACTGTTCGTCCTCGAACGGACATAAGAAGGAAGTACCTTAGTCGTAGAAAAGATGGAGATATCGGCTCCGCATATCGGACTCGAACTCCCAGGTCATTGCCTCAGCAGGCTGACCTCTTCACTGAACACGAACAGAAGGGAAACTCTTCGATCTCAACTGACAAACCTGCCGGTCTAGAATAGCTACCAGCTCCTCCTCATACGACAAGTCCTTGTCCAACTGGATAGTGCTAAAATCTAACACGTGGGATAGATCGTCGTGATATTTCCGTAGCATGGACACATGAATCACTAGGTGCACTGTTGATAAACTCGACGGAAACGCAAGTCTGTAAGCCGCCTCTCCCACTCGATCAAGAATATCAAACGGGCCAACAAACCTAGGGCTATGCTTGCCCCTCTTCCCACATCTCATCACGCGGACCATGAATGCCACATCGCGAGCCTTACGGTCGGCATAACTCTTTTTCCTGGACTGAGCTGTACGAAGCCTATCCTGAATAATCCTGGCCTTGTCCAAGGCATCCTGTACTAGATCCGTACCCAACAACCGAGCCTCTCCCGGCTCAAACCAACCAACCGGCGACCGACACCGCCTACCATATAAAGCCTCATAAGGAGCCATCTAAATGCTCGACTGGTAGCTGTTGTTGTAAGCAAACTCCGCTAAAGGCAAAAACTAATCCCATGAGCTTCCAAAGTCAATAACATAAGCTCGGAGCATATCCTCCAAAATCCGAATAGTACGCTCGGACTACCCGTCTGTCTGAGGATGAAATGCTGTGTTCAACTCGACCCGTGTGCCCAACTCACGCTGAACTGCCCTCCAGAAATGCGAGGTAAACTGCGTACCTCGGTCTGAAATGATAGACACGGGCACACCATAAAGGCGAACAATCTCCCGGATATAGATCTCAGCTAACCTCTCAGAAGAATAGGAGACTGCCACAGGAATGAAATGCGCTGACTTGGTCAGCCTATCAACAATAACCCACACTGCATCGAACTTCCTCTGAGTCCGTGGGAGCCCAACAACAAAGTCCATAGTGATACGCTCCCACTTCCACTCAGTAATCTCAATGTTCTGGAACAAACCACCAGGTCTCTGATGCTAGTACTTTACCTGCTGACAATTCAAACACCGAGCCACATATGCAACAATATCCTTCTTTATCCTCCTCCACCAATAATGTTGTCACAAATCCCGATAGATCTTAGCGGCACCCGGGTGAATAGATTACCGGGAACTATGGGCCTCCTCTAGAATCAACTCTCGAAGTCCATCAACATTAGGCACACAAATACGACCCTGCATCCTCAAAACTCCATCATCCCCAACTGTGACCTGCTTGGCACCACCGTGTTGTACCGTGTCCATTAGGACACACAAATGGGGATCATCATACTGCCAATCTCGAATACGCTCCAATAATGAAGAAAGAGCGACTATGCAGGCTAACACACGGCTCTTCTCAGAGACATCCACCTCACGAACTGATTGGCCAAAGCCTGAACATCTAAAGCAAGCGGTCTCTCACCAACCGGAATATACGCAAGACTTCCCATACTGGCTGACTTTCTACTCAAAGCATCGGCCACCACATTGGCCTTCCCCGGATGATATAAGATGGTGATATCATAGTCTTTCAACAGCTCCAACCACCTCCTCTGCCTCAAATTTAGTTCCTTCTGCTTGAATAAATACTGCAGACTCTTATGATCTGTGAACAACTCACATGACACACCGTACAGATAGCGCCTCCAAATATTCAACGCGTGAATAATGGCTGCTAACTCCAAATCATGGACTGGATAATTCTTCTCATGAATCTTCAACTGCCGCGAAGCATAAGCAATGACCTTGCCATCCTGCATCAACACCGTACCAAGTCCAATACGGGATGCGTCGCAATAAACTGTATATGGTCCTGAACCTGTGAGCAAAACCAACACTGGCGCCGTAGTCAAAGCTGTCTTGAGCTTCTGAAAGCTCGCCTCACGCTCGTCCGACCATCTGAACTGGGCAACCTTCTGAGTCAACCTGGTCATCGGGGTTGCAACAGATGAAAACCCCTCCACAAACCGATGGTAATAGCCTGCCAAACCCAAGAAACTCCGAATCTCTGTAGCTGATGTGGGTCGAGGCCAGCTCTTGACTGCCTCTATCTTCTTTGGATCCACTTGAATACCCTCTGCTGAAACAACGTGACCCAAGAATGCAACTAAACTTAACCAGAACTCGCACTTCAAAAACTTAGCATACAACTGACTATCCCTCAGAGTCTGAAGAACGACTCGAAGATGCTGCTCGTGTTCCTCCCCGCTGTGGGAATAGATCAAAATATCGTCAATGAAGACAATCACGAAGGAATCCAAATAAGGCCTGAACACTCGCTTCATCAAATCCATGAAAGCTGCTGGGGCATTTGTCAGTCCAAATGACATCACCAAGAACTCATAGTGCCCGTACCGAGTGCAGAAAGGTGTCTTAGGGACATCGGATGCCCTAATCCTCAACTGATGGTAGCCCGATCTCAAGTCGATCTTAGAAAACACTTGGGCACCCTGTGGCTGGTCAAACAGATCATCAATCCTCGGCAATGGGTACTTATTCTTGATTGTGACCTTGTTCAATTGTCGGTAATCTATGCACATCCTCATCGACCCGTCCTTCTTCTTTACAAACAACACCGGCGCACCCCAAGGAGAGACACTAGGTCTAATAAAGCCTTTATCAAGAAAGTCTTGCAATTGCTCCTTCAGTTCTTTCAACTCAGGCGGGGCCATATGATTTGGCGGAATAGAAATGGGCTGAGTGCCCAGAGCCAAATCAATGTAGAAGTCGATATCCTTGTCGGGTGGCATACCCGGCAGGTCTGAAGGAAATACCTCAGGAAACTCACGAACAACAGGCACGGAATCCATAGTAGGAACCTCAGCACTAGAATCACGAACATATTCCAAATAGGCCAAACACCCCTTCTCGACCATACGCTGAGCCTTCATATATGAGAAAACATGACGGGTATAATGACCAGGAGTCCCTCTCTACTCTAAATGAGGAAACCCCGGCAAGGCTAAGGTCACAGTCTTGGGATGACAGTCCAAAATAGCGTGGTAAGGTGATAACCAGTCCATCCCCAATATGACATTAAAATAAACCATATCCAAAAGTAACATATCTACTCGGGTCTCAAAACCCCCAATCATAACTATACACGAAGGATGGACACGATCTACCACAATAGAATCACCCATCGGTGTAGACACATATACAGGAGCACTCACAGAATAACTAGGCATGACCAGATACGATGCAAAATAAGATGACACATAGGAGTATGTAGACCGTGGATCAAATAGAACTGAAACATCTCTACTACAAACAAGAACGGTTCCTGTGATAACTGCATTGGAAGCCTCAGCCTCAGGCCTGGCTGGAAGAGCATAACATCGGGGCTGGGCCCCACCACTCTGAACTACATCTCTCGGACGGCCTGCTGCTGGCTAGCCTCCACCTCTAGCGGCCTGACCTCCACCTCTAATACCTCTACCTCCACCTCTAGCACCTCTACCTCCACCCCTAGCTAGCTGAGCGGGCTGTAGAACACTCGGTGCCTGAACCATGGCATGGGAACCCTAATGCTTAGAGCTGCTCGGTGCTCGAGGGTAAAATCTAGCAATATGACCCGTATCACCACAAGTATAACAAGACCTCGGCTGTTGAGACTGCTGACCTTGACGACCTGAATGACCACCCCGAAAACTCTGGAGCGGCGGTGCACTGATAGGAGCCGGTGGTGCACTGTAGGACTGCTGATCAAAGTACTGTATATGAGAACCACGACCACCTAAAGCACCGTGAGAAACCTGAAGTGCTGACTTAAAAGGCCTAGGAGGATGGCATCTACATAAAGAATCCCTGCCTCCAAACGAGAAACCACTATATCTGCTTGAATGACGAGGCCTCTTGTCAGACCCCTGACCATCCCCTGTGACAAAACCATCTCAACGCTCCTGGCCACATTGGCCGCATCCTGAAAATAAATCTCGCTCCCTGCCTCCTTGGCCATCTGAAGTCCAATGGGATGAAATGAGTCCCTCAATGAACCTCCTCACTCTCTCTTTCTCGGTGGGAAGTACAAGAAGAGCATGATGGGCCAAATCAATGAACCTGGTCTCGTACTGAGTAACGGTCATAGAACCCTACTGGAGACGCTCAAACTGCCTCCGATAGTTCTCCATCTGAGTGATAGGAAGAAACTTCTCCAGAAATAGCTGAAAAAACTGATCCCTAGTCAAAGTTGGTGACCCAACTGGTCTAGTCAAACAATAATCTCTCCACCAAGTCTTGGCGAATCCAGATAAGCGAAAAGCAGCAAAGTCGACCCCATTGGTCTCCACCGTCCCCATGTTCCTGAGAACCTCATGACAACTGTCTAAATAATCTTGGGGATCCTCAGAAGATGCACCGCTGAAAGTGGTAGTGAAGAGCTTGGTGAACCTCTCCAACCTCCACAAAGCATCGGCAGACATAGTTGCTCCATCACCGGTCTAAGCTACCACACCCGACTGAACTGCTCCAACTGGTTGAGCTGCTGGAGTCTGGAACTGGGGAGCCATCTGCTCTGGGGTACGGGTAGCGGGAGTCTGGGCTCCTCCTCCAGCCTAAGAGACGACTGGTGCTATAGGAAGCAAGCCTGCCCGAGTGACACTCTCCATAAGGCCCACTAGACAGAAAAGAGCATCCTGGAGAACTGGGGTAGCAATGAACGCCTCTGGGACCTGACTTGGTCCTACTGGAACTGTGTGGGCCGGAACCTCCTCGTCGAACTCAACCTGAGGCTCCGCCGCTGGTGCTGCTGCTATGGGTTGAGCTTTGCCCCTGCCTCGGCCTCTAGCACGACCTCGGCCTCGCCCTCTGTCCCTCGTAGAAGCTGCTGCTGGGGGCTCGGGCTGCTGATCAAGGGATGAGGAAGTGCATGTTCTCGCCATCTGTGAAAGAACAGAGTAGATGTTTAATCAGCATTGAGAAACCAAACCGCATGACAGAGATGAATAGAAGTGAAACTGTTCCTAACTCCGTAGCCTCTAGGGGATAAGCACAGACATCTCCGTACCGATTCCTCAGACTCTACCAAGCTTGTCCGTGAATTATGAGACCAAAGCAACCTAGAGCTCTTATACCAACTTTTCACGACTCGAATTTCCCAACCTCGGGAGTCGTGATGGCGCCAACCAGTGAAAGCTAGGCAAGCCAACCATTTGTATTATTTACCATTTTCCCATTGTAATCCTTTAACAATTAAGAACCAACGTCATATAAACAGCGGAATTTAATAAGCAGATGACTGAAATGTAATATTTTAATAATGATACAAATACCAATCCATAACATAAACTACCCCAGAACTGGTGTCACAATTTCACAAACTGTCTAGGAATACTACAAATAGAGGTCTGAAAGATTAATACAACACTATCTCTGGAATACATGAAAGAAACAGAATGAAGGATATAATGAGATGCCAAGGTCCGCGGAGGCCTGCAGAACCACCTCGGGTCGCCTGATGCACTGGAAGCAGCAACCTCACTGGTGTCCGAAAGCTACAACACCGATATCTGCACAAAAGAATGCAGAGTGTAGTATCAGCACAACTGACCCCATGTGCTGTAAGTGCCTAGCCTAACCTCGGCGAGGTAGTGAGGAGGTTAGGACCAGACTACCAAATAAACCTTTGCAGTTAAATCATGTACAGGGAAAATAAAGGGAAACTTTACAATTAAAGATAGGAAGGGGGAAACATGCTACGAGGAACAACAAGTAACAACAGAAACCAATAGTTAAATGTAAAGAACACCGTAACTCAATTATCAGTAAAAATCAGGAAATCAAAGACAAGTGCACGGCATCACCCTTCGTGCTTTTACTCTCGTCCTCACTATAAAATCGATATAAATGGCACGGCATCACCCTTCGTGCTTTTACCTCACATAATCATGGTACGGAATGATCCTTCGTGCATCATCACTCATATAAAGGCACGGAATGGTACATCGTGCGGTACGGCATCACCCTTCGTAAATTAACACTCTCTCATAAATATCATGCACGGCATCACCTTCGTGCTTTAACACTCTCTCACCAATACAATGCACAGCATCACCCTTCGTGCTTTAACACTCTCTCACCAATACAATGCATGAATCATCCTTCGTGCTTTAACACTCTCTCTCACCCAAACGACAATCACAAGCAATAAGGGCAAGGAAATAAATAAAATCACAATAAAATCCCGGCAAGGGAGCAATAGTACAACAATCATATCCCGGCAAGGGAAACAATATCAAAAGCAACAACATCCCGCCAAGGGAGACAACATCATAATCCTCTTCTCTTTTTCACATTTACTTCACAACTCAATTCACAAACTTGAGCCAATGCTCCATAATGTCCAATTGCCAACAATAATTCCACAGATCATTTCACAACTTGAGCCAACGCTCTTCATTGTTCAATTACCAAAATTATTTCCACAAGCCTTGTTCAACAATAGATATATCACATAAGGCATGAACATGTAAGGCCCCGGAAAAAAATTTTGCTAGGCGATATAGGATTTCGGGGTGCCAGGTAGACTAATTGTAATATTTTATGTGCTTTAAATATGATGCAAATGAATCGGATGTGGTGAATAAGTGTATGAGTCATGTAATAAGTGAGGTCCAAAGGGAAGCCTAAGTCTAAGCCAAGTTGGAAAATTTCATAACAGGCTAAGATTTCAAATGAATACGCACAAGACCTCACTTTGGACGAGCATATCTACGTGTATATAAGGGGTTGTGGGATTCACAACCTATCAAGTTAAAGCTCTTTGAGTCTAGTTTCCAACGCACCAAACCGTTCGTTATTTGGAGGTGTATACAGAAAGGTACGACCATTTTATTGGGCAGGTGTTGAAATGCTGCCTTAGCGCGGCCGCGCATATTGGGAAGTATTCTGCCTCCTTAGCGCGGCCTTAGCGCGGGCGCGCTAGTAGCAGACCTCTAAATACACCTAAGGATGGGATATGAGAGGATTTAAGTCATTTATCAAGCCTAGGGCATCCTCTCCGTCCCCAATCCGACCAAGGTATCCAATCACACACCTAAGGTGAGTTTTTAAGTGTGTTTTCATGGTGATTTCACCTCTCAATCACTAGTTAAAACAGGGTTTTGATTGGATTTCATAGGATTTCTTCAAAATCTCAAGAACATCCCAAAAGTTATCTTTCAAGATTTTGCCTACAAGAGGTAATCTTTTACCCTTAGACTTACATATATGGATATATTATGGGAATATGAGTATATATTAAGTGTAGGAACTCTTGATGTAGTGATGGGAAGCCATAAGTTCCCAATATAAATACATAATTATTGTAGAGATTGAAAGGGTGATTATTTGATATAAATTGTTGGTTGGGTATGAATGGGTGATCATACATATATTGTTGGAAGTTATAAATTGGTTAGGAATGATGGTGGAATAAATTGTTAGTTAATGGTGTTAGATGNGTGTTGGCAATAAAATGAGGCTCGTGGCACTCTGAAACGCTACTAGGGGATGTCGTACCCTATGTAGAAAAGTAATGCGACCAAGGAATGTAGTACCATATGTCGGCAATAAGATGAGGCTCGTGGAACTCTAAAATGCAACTAGGGGATGTCGTACCCTATGTTTGCAACAAGAAAATAATGCAACCAGGGGATGTAGTACCCTGTGTTGGAAATAAGATGAGGCTCGTGGCACTCTGGAAATGCAACTAGAGAATGTCGTACCCTATGTAGAAAATAATGCAACCAGGGGATGTAGTACCCTGTGTTGGAAATAAGATGAGGCTCGTGGCACTCTGGGATCCTACTAGGGAATGTCGTACCCTATGTAGAAAATAAAAATGCAATCAGGGGATGTAGTACCCTGTGTTGGCAATAAGATGAGGCTCGTTGCACTCTGAAATGCTACTAGGGGATGTCGTACCCTATGTAGAAAAATAAAAATGCAACCAGGGGATGTAGTACCCTGTGTTGGCAGATAGGGTGATGGTTCCCTGCAATGAAACTAAAAATAAAATAATTATGTATATTGGAAGAAAATCAAGGATTTAAGAACTTCACTTGGTGGTGTTCGTGTTTTCACAAACTGTTTTTTTAAAATTGTTCTGTTCCTGTTCTGAACAAAGAAAGATTCGTTGGTTTTAAAATGGTGGTCGGTTTGTGGCCTTGATTATTTCAATCTCTTGATCTCGGCTCATCTTCTTTAACGATTTCAACTGCAACTGATTATTTTCTAAATACCAACTGCATTTCTGACCCTGGAGAACCTTTAGCTTTTCCAAACATTGCCATGAAGTTACTTAACCTTTTTCAACTTTATGTTGCCTTTTTGAGCATTTCGCTTTTGACCTCTTTCAAAGTTTTCCATTTCAAAGCATCGGCCAATCATGGCCAATCGAGGTTGACTTGATATCCTTGTCGAGGCTGGGCGCCTTTTGAATATATCAGCTCGCTTCAAATGAGAACCCTGTAAATCGGTCTTGCCGAATTTTCTTTGCCTTATTTTTGGAACAAAGTTAGTCCGAAAGGGATTCAAAGAAAACAAACAGTAAAATGGACAAATGAACTTAGACGAGAGGTATCCTTTTCGAGGAAAGGAAAGAAGGACTTATCTGGGAGTAAATGCAGACTTCAATGAACATGACATGCCTCTTGGACTGGATGCATGATCTATATAAACCGTCCGATTCTCAGAAACTCATCACAATTTTTTGACTTGAAAAGCGGGAAACCTTGCTCATGATTGTGTTAATGCCATGGTTGTGTGGATCCTCTTTTCGATCAACAGTGCCCTTTGTGGGTTTTCACTAGCTGGTCTCTCTCATTTCTCTTCTCGCCATCGTCTTATAGTGCCCTTTGCGAGTTTTCACTAATAAGACTCTCTCATTTTTATTTTCTCTACTCACCATCACCCTACAGTGCCAATAAGGGTTTTCACCAATAGGACTCTCTCATTTTATTTCTCTTATTTGGTTGCATCTGATCCAAGTAACAGTATCCTCCAATTCTTGAACATTCTCGTTGATTGATCGGAAGGACTTGAAAGGGATTTGGGTAAAAAGAATTTGGACTGAATTACAACTTTGGAACCTTTCAGGCAAAACCATTGCCGAAATATTATAATATCTGCCCCAGTTTCACTTTTTGGGGAATTTGGATTTTTATTTTGGTGTGACTGAACCTCAGAGAAATGCTGCCTACGTATCCTTTCGGAATCAAGTCGAACGTAGTTCAGGAAACTTTGTTTTTGAATTTTTTTTTGTGTTCTTTTTTTTTCATTTTTGTTTTCTTTTTCATTTTTGTTTTCTTTTGCATTTATTGTTGTTACGACCATTTTACTGGGCAGGTGTCGAAGCGCGGCCTTAACGCGGCCTTAGCGCGGCCAGGCATATTGGGAAGTATTTTGCATCCTTAGCGCGGCCATAGCGCCGGTGCGCTAGTAGCAGACCTCTAGATACACCTAAGGACGGGAAATGAGAGGATTTAAGTCATTTCTCAAGCCTAGGGCATCCTCTCCATCCCCAATCCGACCAAGGTATCCAATCACACACCTAAGGTGAGTTTTTAAGTGTGTTTTCATGGTGATTTCATCTCTCAATCACTAGTTAAAACAGGGTTTTGATTGGATTTCATAGGATTTCTTCAAAATCTCAAGAACATCACAAAAGTTATCTTTCAAGATTTGGCCAACAAGAGGTAATCTTTTACCCTTAGACTTACATATATGGATATATTATGGGAATATGAGTATGAATTAAGTGTTGGAACTCTTGGTGTAGTGATGGGAAGCCATAAGTTCCCAATATAAATACATAATTATTGTAGAGATTGAAAGGGTGATTATTTGATATAAATTGTTGGTTGGGTATGAATGGGTGATCATACATACGTTGTTGGATGTTATAAATTGGTTAGGAATGATGGTGGAATAAATTGTTGTCACACCTCGTTTTTTACACCCGTAGGTAGATAAGGAAGTAAAGGAGTTTTTCCAATTAGGTGTTTGATAATATGCCTAAATGGCATAAGTTATGGAATTTGTTACTAATATTGGCCCCATTGAATGTTGTATTGTAGATTGAAGTTGCTTAAGTGTATTGGATCATTGTAGTATCATTAAGGGGCGAAATTGAGGTATGTATGGCTAACTTTAACCTTTGTAAAGTCACCCTATTTTGTGTACGGGTAATTGGTATGCATTTCTTATGTGCACTATTTGTGAATTTTGTTTGCTTCACGGGTGTTAGGGCAAGATGGCCTATTTCATGAATCCTTGTGACTAAATATGCCTTGAACGTTGTTGGTTAAGTCTCCCGATAGAATGGTGTAAGTAAATGGCAACAAACCAAGTGTGTGCGTGTGTGAAGGTGTTTATGTGGTAAGAGCTGTGTAACAAATGATGGAAAGAAATCGTAATTGATGCAATTGAAACAACTGTGGTAATATCATATGTGACTTCTCGTGGGCAATTACCGTTGCGACTTAAATTGTATGCGGGCTGTTGTATATGATGGAAATGGTATTGATGGTTATGAAAATTCTTTGTGATTTATTGTTGTTGTCGTGTGAAATGTGATTAGTTGTTGTTGTGCGAAATGTGATTGTTCGGGGGATCAGGTTGTGCGCCGCAACACAAAGTAATAAGGTGTGGGTTGTGGTGATAAGGGTGGCCGAGGTAATAAGGGTGGAAAAGTGATCATAATCACTATTGAAATGAAAATATGAGAAAGTTGTGAAATCATTGATGTGATGAAATAATGTTGAAAGGGGAAAAGGAGAGATTGTGAAACTTGTTTGGCTTTGGTTGTTCCTTTCATGTGCATTTGATTGTTGATTCTATTACTGTTTGTTATCTGTGTATTGATTGATTCTACTTGGGGTAAAGTTTGTTCATGCATACCAGTACAATTCAAATGTACTGACGTCCCTTTTGCCGGGGGCGCTACATTCGTGTTATGATTGTAGGTGGATCTATAGCAGGTACTCCAGTCCACCGACAGTAGCACTCCTTCACTTCCCATCAGCTGAATTGGTGAGCCCCTTTCCTCTCGGGGCCCTGCGTGGCTCATGCCGCTTTTCTTCCCGGAGTCTTATTTTTGGTATTTGTGTAAGGTATAGCCTGAGCCTTGTTACCGGCAAGTATTATATAACTATTTCATATCCTTAGAGGCTCCGTAGATAGGAAATGTGGGTTATGTATTTATGTATTTTGTATATGGGCAGTATCACTTGTAAACCACGCTAAGTAACCATGTATGTTATGTGTAATTCGTAAAAAGGTGTTTTAATTATAAATGGCCATTCCCTTTGATTAATGAGTAATGAAAACACGGGGTAGCACGTGGGATAGGAAAGGCACCCAGGTCCGCTTGACTGGGGCTACCCGGTCGAGTGCCGGTC
>NW_017670469.1:467292-511861 GCF_001879085.1 Nicotiana attenuata | reverse complement strand
CGTACCTTTAGTTCTCTCATATAGGGTCAATTGTCAGGGAGGGTTAAGCTGTTTGAGTTATGATAATCTCATAAGTGTTTTAACTTCATTTTCATCCTCATGGTCTTATGGCATAGATTCCTTGTGTCAGCTAACGTCAGGAGTGTAATTCCACTTCATGTATTTTGAATCCCATCTTGCATTCAAGGTACCAGAGTATGAACTGGTTTTCCCTTCACTCTAGGAAACGACTGGGTCATGTACTTTAATATTCCTCCTTGATGATTCCTATTTCCAATGTACTACTTACCCCTATGCCTCATTTGTGTAATAATTGACGTGGTCACAGTAATTAACCATGTCAGCATTGTTAGTTGTAACTTTCATGTCCCTTAGCATATAACCTCAGAAAGTACTCTACTCAGCGCATTAATGAATTCCTGGATAACTCCAACACAATCTCGAACACTGTGTTCCTCATTGCATTAAATTTATTAGGTATTGAAGGTCCAAACATGTCAAATGGGGATCATCCCCGTGTGATCGCATATATTCGATAGGTAGTTTTATGGCCAGTTTATGATAGCACATCTTAAGTAATCATCGAAGGTCATCAAGGTTTAGCATGGGTGTTCGAGTAGAGATTTAGAATTCAGGAGGGTGAACTGGTTATTCTCAAAAAATTTCCAATGTAGATGTTATGTGAATTGATAATGAAGGGTACGTAAGCGCATTTCCCATTAGGTCGCACTAGGAGTATGATGTTTCCCCATTGTTGTTCCTCATAAATTTGTATTTTCATATGTCTATGTTAAAGAAAGTGGTTGGAGATCCATCCACCATCATGCCAGTTGAGACTATCGAGGTTAATGAAGAGTTATCGTATGAAGAAATTTCGGTTGCTATTCTTGATAGGCAAGTTCGTAAATTGAGAAACAAGGAAGTCACTTCAGTTAAAGTATTATGGCGAAGGCAACGAGTCGAGGAAGCCACGTGGGAAGCGGAAAATGAAATGAAAGAAAAATATCCCCATCTGTTTGAACAAGTCTAGTAGTGATCGTGCGAACGGTTATCTTTAAGCAATTTGAGGTAGTGTTCAGATTTGTGCAAAGGCACCCCATTTTTCCAAATTGCCTTATTGTTGTAACTTCCCTATGTGTGCCAAATTGCAAATGTTGCTATTTGGGTAATGTACAACCCTTGAAGTAAATGAAAATTTTGAGAAACTTATGTGGTAGGTAAAAGATTAATGATAGTGTAGATTGGTAATGATTAATTAAAGCATTTTTGGCATGTTAAAGTGATTGAATTGTATGGGGCTCATTGAAGTGACCCAGTTGTGTCCAAGTAAATGACATTGGTTGAACCATGTGCAATTTGTGGTGTAAAGAGAATGAACTACGTGTAAGTTGTTTAAAGTGTATGAATATGTACAAGTTGTTGAGGTAATGAATTGTATACCAGTTGTAGGGATAACAGAAACTGTGTAATGGTACTTGAAAATATGTTTCGGGAGCTCTCTAACAGGTAGATAGGCCTAATTACAAAGGGAACTCTGGCGAAATTTCTAAAAATTTTGGGAGTTAGTATAAATTAAGGGACTCGAGGTAGGATAGAAAAGAAATATGTTATGTTGGGTGTTTGGGTCAGGCTCTACCTCTCATTCGAGGACGAATGATCCTAAGCGGGGGAGAATGTAAGGCCCCGAAAAAAAAAAATTCTAGGCGATATAGGATTTCGGGGTGCCAGGTAGACTAATTGTAATATTTTATGTGCTTTTAATATAATTCAAATGAAATGGATGTGGTGAATAAATGTATGAGTCATGTAATAAGTGACGTGAGGTCCAATGGGAAGCCTAAGTCTAAGCCAAGTTGGAAGATTTCATAATAGGCTAAGATTTCAAATGAATATGCACAAGACCTCACTTTGGACGCGCATATCTTTGTGTATATAAGGAGTTGTGGGAAGCACAACCTATCAAATTAAAGCTCTTTGAGTCTAGTTTCCAACGCACCAAACCGTTTGCCATTTGGAGGTGTATACAGAATGTTACAACCATTTTATTGGGCAGGTGTCGAAGCGCGGCCGCGCATATTGGGAAGTATTCTGCCTCCTTAGCGCAGGCGCGCTAGTAGCAGACCTCTAAATACACCTAAGGACGGGAAATGAGAGGATTTAAGTCATTTCTCAAGCGTAGGGCATCCTCTCCATCCCCAATCTGACCAAGGTATCCAATCACACACCTAAGGTGAGTTTTTAAGTGTGTTTTCATGGTGATTTCACCTATCAATCACTAGTTAAAACAGGGTTTTGATTGGATTTCATAGGATTTCTTCAAAATCTCAAGAACATCCCAAAAGTTGTCTTTCATGATTTGGCCTACAAGAGGTAATCTTTTACCCTTAGACTTACATATATGGATATATTATAGGATTATGAGTATGAATTAAGTGTTGGAACTCTTGGTGTAGTGATGGGAAGCCATAAGTTCCCAATATAAATACATAATTATTGTAGAGATTGAAAGGATGTTTATTGATATAAATTGTTGGTTGGGTATGAATGGGTGATCATACATATGTTGTTGGAAGTTATAAATTGGTTAGGAATGATGGTGGAATAAATTGTTAGTTAATGGTGTTAGATGGATGAACTAATACTTTGGTTATGAGATGAAAAGATTTATACCTACAAGGTGTTTGATAATATGCCTAAATGGCATAAGTTATGGAATTTGTTACTAATNATATATATATATATATATATATATATATATATATATATATATATATATATATATATATATATATATATATATATATATATAAACAAATAACATGTGTTCTCAGTTGCAGCGTGAAACCTGATCCACAAATATATACACAAATATTGTTGCGGCGCAACCTGATGAAAAATAATATTTCACCAATATCCATTGCGGTGTGCGACCCAATCCCACAGAATAATACTAATTTCCATTGTAACGTACAACCCGATCCCATAAAATGTAAAATAAATATACAAACTACAATCAGCTATAACGTGCTCAAAATAAAACACAATAAGAGAATTATATAAGTAAAGACATAAAACAGATAATAGTGGCTATCTAATAACACACAAAGTCATAAAGCAAGTAAAGACAATCAATAAATAACGACACGGATACATGGAAATATTTGGCAAGTAAAGGCATGTATCGGATAAAGACATAAATTTATCAAGTAAGGCAAGTAACAATTAAAGCATTTAACAAATAACAACAACAACAACAACAACAACAACAACAACAACAATAATAAACCCAGCTTAATCCCATATGTGGTGTCTGGGGAGGGTAATGTGTACGCAACCTTACCCCAACCCTATAAAGGCAGGGAGGTTGTTTCCAATAGACCCCCCGCTTAAGGAACGATAAAAATAAAGCAACAAGCAATAACATCAGTAATATAATAAGGTAATGAAAGCATGTGGCATAACAAGTAATAAAGAACCCTGAATAAAGGAATACAAGAATATTACTAGTACTACTAGCAAGCCTAGGAGAAACTTGCAACTACCGGTCAACCCACCACCTCAATCCTCGACCTCCACACCTTCCTATCGCTAGTCATATCCTTGGTTAGGTGAAGCACCGACATATCCTGCCTAATCACCTCTCCCCAATACTTCTTTTGCCTACCCGTGCCCTTCCTCAAGCCCGCCATGGTCAACCTCTCACACCTCTTGACCAGGGCAACTATGTCTCTCCTCTTCACATGCCCAAACAATCGCATCCTCGATTCCCCAAACATGTCTTCCATGGATTCCACTCTCACCATGTCTCTAATAACAACATTCCTAATCTTGTCTTTCCTGGTATGTCCATACATCCATCTCAACATCCTTATTTCAGCTACTTTTATCTTCTGGACATGGGACTTTTTGACGGGCCAACACTTAACTCCATACAACATAGCCAGTATGACCACCACCCTGTAGAATTTTCCCTTAAGTTTAGGCGGCACAATCTTATTGCATAAAACCCCGAAGCTAACCTCCATCTCATCCACCCTAAACCAATACCATGAGTGACATCCTCGTCAATCTCCCTGTTGCCTTGGATTATAGACCCAAGGTACTTAAAACTATCTATTTTGGGAATGACTTGAGTATAAATCTTCACTTCTACTTCTTCTTCATGCCTCTCATCACTGAACTTGCACTCCAAGTATTCAGTTTTTGACCTACTCAACTTGAAACCTTTGGACTTCAGCGACTGTCTCCAAGCTTTCAGCCTAGCATTAACACCCTCTCGCGTCTCACCAATCAGTACTATGTCATCTGCAAATAACATACACCATCGCACCCACCCTTGTATGTGTCGTGTCAGCACATCCAATGCTAAGGAAAACAAAAACGGTCTTAGGGCCGATGCCTGATGCAACCCCATCTCCATAGGGAAATGTTTCGAGTCTCCCCCGCAGTCCTCAACTGAGTCTTAGCACCTTCGTACATGTCCTTAGTCACCCTAATGTACGCTACCGGTACTCCGCTAGCCTCAAAACATCTCAATAGCATCTCCCTCGGGATTTTGTTATAAGCTCTCTCAAGGTCAATGAACACCATGTACAAGTCCTTTTTCCTCTCCCTATATTGCTCCACCAATCGTCTCACAAGGTGAATGGCTTCTGTAGTTGACCATCCCGGCATAAATCCAAACTGGTTCTCAGAGATAGATACATTTATCCTCACTCGCTTCTCCACTACCCTCTCCCAAACCTTCCTACTGTGAATCAACGGCTTCATACCCCTATAATTGTTGCAGTTATGGATATCACCTTTGTTACCATACCCGATTCTTTTTAAAATTTCACCGAGATCTCGTCAGGCCCAGTCGCCTTACCCCAGCTCATCTTCCATATTGCCACATAAACCTCCTCACACTTAATATGCCTACAAAACCCAAAATCTCTCCGACTCTTTGAGTTCTCCTACTCATCCAGCATAATGTTCCTATCCCCCTTCCTCGTTCAAGAGTATATGGAAGTATTTCTGCCATCTACCCTGATACACGCCTCTTCCACCAATACCTTACCATCTTCATCTTTGATGAACCTCACTCGATGCAGGTCCCTATCCTTGCTCTCCCTAATCTTGGCTAACTTGTCCAGCTTCTTATCCCCTCCTTTACCCCTAAGATCCTCATACAATCATTCAAAAGATGCAGTCTAAGCTGTCATGACCACAAGTTCGCCTCTCTCCTTGCCTTCTTATAACACTCCCTTTACGTTCCCCGCTCCTCCTTGTCCGTGCTCCCGACTAGCTTCAAATATGCCAATTTCTTAGCTTCCATTTTACCTTGGACCTCACCATTCCACCACTTGTCCCCTTTATGGCCTCCTGAGTACTCCTTCAAGACCCCTAACACCTCCCTAGATGCTTCTCTAATAAAGTTCGTTGTTGTGGTCTACATACTACTTGTGTCCTCATTATTCCTTTAGGTCCCCATAATGAACAGCTTCCCCCAACTCCTGAGCCCTTCCCTTAGTCAAGGCTCCCCACTTGGTATTAGGTTAGTCGTACACCGCTCTCTTTATCCTTTCTCCCCAAAGCATTTAACAAATATTTTCGTGGATTAAATGAAGGACTGAAATAATTGACAATAAAAGAATATCCCAACCCACATGCTAATACTACGTATATACACTCGTCACCTTGCATATATGCCATCCTCACATATAAATGAAGTCACAAATAGACCAATCAAGTCCTAATTCCCTCAAGTCCAGGTTAACCACAACACTTATCTCTTCCCTCAACCAAATCGATGATCAACGATGGATTTTCCTTTAGAACAAGCCTCCAAAAAAATCAAATCTAGCCAAATATAGTTCAATCAATTAAAAATAAGCTTTAGAAACTACCCACGAGTGAAAAAGATTCAATCTTTAACTAAATTGGAAAAAGTCAACAAAAGCCAACCACAGGTCAGCTTGGGCAAAATTCGAGTTTCGGACAAAAAATCATTTACCATTCATCTCCAAGCCCGATTATGTGATTTGTTTTGAATTTCGACCTCAATTTGAGGTCTAAATTGAAATTTTATAAAATTCCTAAACTCTACCTAAAACCCCTAATTTCTATCATGATCTTCATAGATTATGGTTAAAAATCAACGAGTGATCATAGAAATACATTAAAACTAGTTAAAAAGCACTAACACATGAAGTTGGAATGAAAATCAAAAATCATCTCTTGTCTGAGATCTAGCTTTCAAAAATGGTGAAAAATGACAAACTCCCGACTTTCAACTCTTTAAATAACTAGGCGTTAGGTGTTCTTCACGTTGGTGAAGCACCTGCAGAGTTCACGAAGAAACATGGACTGATTGATGAAGTAACTCGAACATTGAGGTTGCAATTCTTTAGTATCAAATTATGACTACCCGTGAATGCAACTGTTATTTTTGTTTCATTTTATTATTTTGAGTACTTTCAGGAATTCCTATAATTGTTTATAGAAAAAAGTTGCATTCTGCTGCAATGATGGCTATCTTTTCTATCATATCTTGCATGTTGTAATTTGTTGGTATATTCCAGTCAAGCACTCACGCCCAATGGTCTTCGCGTTCATGAAGTCCACATTGTATACATGTAATTTTGATACTTCCCGAGATTTACACATTTTAGTGTTAAATATTTAGTTTAGGTCTAATATCGCTACTTTAATTAATTTTGACTCTTTTACTTTATTTTATCTCAAAAATAAAAATTACAAAAATATATTTTCTTTTATTTAGGTAATTGATATTTTATGTTGTTACTTTTAGTTTACCTACCTTTCATGAAATTAAAAAATACAAAAATAATTTCACTTTTTTTTAAGGAATATTAGTAGTTTTGTAGGAATATTATTTTAATTTTGCAATGATTTTAATCTAATTCCATTTTTATCTTTTAGTATGATATTTGAAAAATATCAAAAATAGGCTTGTTTTAGCGGTTAATTTTATTTTAATAGTTATTTTACTTAAGTAGGATTAATTAGTAAATGGGGTAGTATTTTAGTCTTGTTCAAGGAGAAAGAGTCAAATTTGGGCTAAAGCAACCCATTTTTAGGCCTATTTTCGTATCGCCTCGGCCATTAACCCCAAGCCCAGCTAATCCTATACCCAAAAACCCTTTTTAGATCACATAAGAAAAATAAAAAGACCTAACCCTAATCACCCTTAATTAGCTCCCAGCCGTTTCTCATCATCTTGAACCCCAAAAAAACCCTAGGACCATCATCTTCCTCAACCTAACACGCCTAGAACCTAAGCTAGCTTCTGGACCCACATGAAGCCAATCAAGGACCCCTGCTGCTGAACACACACAAAGAAGCAGCCATCAAACAAACCCTAAGAACCTAGAGCAGCGGCAAGCCCCCCTCTGATTTTTGGATAAAAAGACCTAGCAGCCATTGCCTTTAATTTCTAAGCTAAGAGCACGCCACCAAGAAATCAGCCGAAAACCCCGACTCAAAAACAAAAATCGGGCTCTCTCACCATCTCGTTACCTCATACAAAGAGAAAAAGATGGCAGCCTCACCGGAGAGGCGAAGGAATTGAAATTTCAGAGAACTTTGTTTCTTGCACATTTTTTTGAGAGATAAAATTGGCGTCTCATAAAGGTGCTGCTCATTTTTAAATTTGAAGACACTCTTTTCATTTTCAATTTTTAGATTTTTAGTTTGGTAAAAATATTAGAAAAATACAAAAAAACAAAGGCTTTGCTCCTTTCGAATTTTGGATTTCTGTTTTTCAAAGGAGATGGAGTTTAGTTGATTTGGGGTGACGGTTGCGGTTCCGTCGTGTCAAGCGGATTCCAACCCGAGTTTTCTTCGCGGTTTGTGATTTGCCTCCCTGGTATTTTCTTCGTTCGGATCTTTATTTTGGTGAAGCTGTTTCACAAACTTTATTTTTCATATACTAAAGAAATCTGCTTTACAGGTTCTTTCCCTTATTCCTTTTCTATTTTTTCATGTAATTTGCGTGTTTGTTGATTTCTTATCGTTTAGTATTTTTTTATAATTGTGGTTGTCGGTTTCTTCTTCAAAATCTGCTATTAGAATTTGCTAGTATTCAAATGAGTGTAAATTTGATCTGATTTCATGTTGCGATAGCACCGTTACGATGAATCTGTTTCACTATTTGAGGTGTGCTCTTAAAATTAAATAGTATTGCTTGTTTTCTTCATCTATTATCAGTACGAAACGAGTATAAAGTATTTTATTTAATCCTACAAAAAAATTTCTTGAGTATGATGAAATTCAGCAAGTCACTATTTTTTTGAAGGTGGAGTTTAACTAGCACTTCAAAATTCTCTATTAGTTTCAAGTCATAGGCATTGGAGGAATATTCACATGGTTGAGTTCAAGCAGACATATGTTCTTTCAAATTGAGTGAGCCAGCGTAATGAATTTCTTTGAGTTTCATTTATTTATTTATTCTCCCTTTATTATTATTCATTAGTAGCATGTTTAGACCGACCATACGTTAGCAGACAGGCTTTTAGGCACGTAAATATCATCGTGACAATGGGTATGGTTCCCGTGGTATAGTCATGATACATAATCCCCAATTCGGGTGCACATTTCACGTGACTCGACCATAGCTTCTCAATAAAATACACGTGTTGTAGGTTGTGGGTACGGTTCCCGTGACACGATTCGCAACATGTACAAAAACAAACAAGTGTACGACAATCGTAACTTGTTTTAAAAATAACTCCATAAATAATTAAAAGCGGTTGAAAAGCTAAAAATACACAATATGTATAAAATAAGTAATTAATTAGATAATTAGGCCAATTTATAATAGTTGAGCGACCGTGCTAAAACCACGGAACCCGGGAAGGCCTAACACCTTCTCGGGTTAATAGAACTCCTTACCCGGATTTCTGTATTTCGCAGATTGTAAAACAGAGTCAAAACATCCTCGATTCGGGATTTTACCGGTTAAGACCACCTTCTCGGCTGAAGATTATGTTAAGTTGTACGTAAAGAATATAGTTCGACTCCATCGGGTTCTGATTTCCATTATATCGGACAGACTTGCCCAGTTTACGTCCAACTTTTGGAGATCATTTTAAAAGGGATTGGGTACGTGGAATAACCTTACCATAGCTTTTCATCCATAAATGGATGGTCAGGCTGAACGCACTATTCAAATGCTTGAGGACATGCTACGCGCCTGTGTTTCGGACATTAGAGGAAACTGGGAGGATCACCTATCACTCATCGAATTTGCTTACAACAACAAATACCATGCTAACATTCAGATGGCACTGAATGAGGCTCTATACGGATAAAAGTGCATATCTCCTATTGGCTGGTTCGAAGTTGATGAAATAAAGTTATTGGGTCCTGAGTTCGTGCATCAGGTTGTTGACAAGATAAAAATAATTCGAGGCCCTTTAGTGACCGCTCAGAGTAGGAAAAAGTATTACTCAGATAACCGACGACGAGATTTAGAGTCTGTTGTGGGACACTGGATGTTCTTGAAGGTGCCGCCTATGAATGGCGTGATGAGATTCGGGAAGAAAGAAAAACTCAGTCCTTGGTATATCGGACCATATGGAATTATTCAAAAAGTCGGTCAAGTAGCTTATAAGCATGAACTGCCCTCGAAATTTGAAGCAGTACACCTAGTATTCCACATGTCGGTGCTCCGAAATGCTTGAATGATCCATCTCGTATTACCATTATTGAAGGTATCAAGTTATGGAAGACCTATCTTACGAAGAAGTTCCGCTAGCTATCCTAGAACACTAGGTGCGTAAGCTACGAACCAAAGAGGTAGCTTCAATTAAAGTAGTTTGGAAGAAAAATAATGCAGAAGAAAAAACCTGGGAAGCTGAAGAAGACATGAAAACCAGGTACCCCCATTTATTCCATACAACGGGAGGAAATAATTAGACCACTCTGGCGGGCACAACCCTATATGATTAAGGAAATTCACATGAAGTGACTATGATTCAACATTCAAGGATGAATGTTCCGAAAGAGGGAGATATTACACCCCACACATAAAATAAAGCTTGGAAGGTTTGGCTCCTAGCGCGGCCAATCAGTGAGCGACGCGTATGAGGATAGAAGGTGGTACACATTTCATTACAATTGCGTTAGTTGAACCACCGAGTGCATTGGCTGGGGTGGGGCGACTGATATTGCATGTGGAGCGACAGAATTTCCTATGCTTGGTTTAGTATTAAAGGCAGCAGGGCTCTTTCTATTTCATTATATGTAACGACCCGACCAGTCATTTTGTGTATTGTAGACCCGTTCCCCTATTTATTGCTTCTTCTATGTTTATTTATGGTTATATGAATTTTGGGGAGGTTGGTTTGGTTTCGTGGATGATTCGGAGTGAATTGGGACACTTAGTCCCAAGGTTAGAAGAGTTGATGGAAGTTTAACTTTTGTATAGATTACTCTGTAGTGGAGTTTTGATGGTTCCGATAGCTTTGTATGGTGATACTGGATTTAGACGCATGTTCGGATATGGATTTGGAGGTCCGTAGGTTGGTTTGAGGCTTTTTAGCGAAAGTAGGAAAGTTGAAGGTTTGGAAGGTTGAGAGGTTTAACCGAGAGTTGAATTTATCGATATCCGATCAGATTTTGATTCTGAGAGTTTGAGTAGGTCCATTGTGTCATTTATGACTTGTGTGCAACATTTGAGCTCAATTAGAATTGGTTTGATATGATTAGGCATTAGTTTTAGAAGTTGGAAGTTCATAAGTTCATTAGGCTTGAATCGATGTGCGATCTGTGGTTTTCGTATTGTTTGATGTGATATGAGGCTTCAAGCATGTTCATATTATGCTTTAGGACTCTTTTGTATGTTTGGATGGGGTCCCATGAGCCTCGGGTGTGATTCGGATGGGCTACGGACCATTCCACCTTGTTTTTGGAATGTTGATACCGCAGTCCTGGTTTCCTTCTTCGCATTTGTGACAAGGTGTTCGCATACGCGAAGGGTTATGAGTCTGGGAAATCGCCTTTCTTAGCATTCACGATGGAGATTTTGCGTTCACAAAGCAGCTAGATGTTGGGAGGGATTTAGCCTAAGCGTCCTCAAGGTCCAGGCCGCATTAGCGAAGACTTGGTCGTTTGCTTCATCGCCTTCGCAAAGTGAAGGATGCGAATCGAAGGCCTTTTCCTGTGCAGATCATTTTTGGTCTTTGCGAACGTGATGAGGGCCCCGCGTTCGTGATGAACAGTACCTGGGCAAATTATATAGTACACTATTTTGAGGGTTTGGTTTATCTTAACATATTTTTCATTGTGGAGCTAGGATTTGGGAGATTTTGAGGGGATTCTCACGATTTGGATTGGGGCAAGTGTTTTTTGTTCGAATTTGTCCATTATTCATGATTCCATCTTTGTTTTTATCATTTAATTGGTAACTGGAACTGGAGAAATCAGGGATTTTAGTAAAAACTTCCCTAAAGTATAAAATGGGGATTTGAAGGTCGATTTAAGGTCGGAATTAGATGATTTTGGTATGGTTGGACTCGTAACTGAATGGGTGTTCAAAATTTGTGAAATTCGTTGGGTCTCGAGTTTCAAGCCTGGGGTTGACGTTTTGGGTTAACTTTTTGATTTTGGTTAAAGATCTTAGCCTTCTCATTTGAAATCAATTCTTATAGCAACTATTGATTGTATTGAGGTGATTTGGGCTAGATTCGGGTCGTCCAGAGGTTGATGCACGCGAGAAATGCTTGTTAGAGGAGTAATTTGTCTTTCTTAAGGTAAGTATCGTATCTACACTATGTTGAGGCACTAGTTGCATGAATTGTTCGTGATAGGTATGTGCTATGGGCGTGCATATTTGTGGGGTTTGAGCCCATGTGCTAGCAACAGGGTATTCATTCATGCTCAGTTAGTGCTTACGCAATGATATGCCTAGAATTGACTGTTAAGCTTTAATCTATGATGTTTCTCATATTTGTAACCTTGTTGTGAACTATATGATCTATGTTTGAGGTTACATACCAGCGAATTCCTTTAATGAACTTGATAAATACTATTTTTGTGATGAAATTGCAAATTTGAGATGTGATAGCACATTGCACACGCCTACACGTTTGCATGTCATATATACCATTGCAGGAGTATGAGATATGTTATTCATCCATCATATACATGTATTCTTGTATATTTGCTTCTGCATGTTATGATTTGGATTGGATGCATGTGACCACTCCGGGCAGATTATGTTGTTACGCTTGTGACCATGCCGGGCGAATTGCACTGTTATACCTATTACCACACCGGGCAGATTATGATATTGAGCCTGTGACCATGCCAAGCTGGTAGCACGTTGAATTGGACATGCTTGCATGTGTATCTGGATCCATCCCTGTTTACCGTGAAAATGATAATAACAATTAAATTTGTTGATGGGACTCTAAAAATATGTGATCTATTTTTATGCTAGTCGTTAAGTAGATGATGCTATGTGTATGAAATTTAGAGACGAAGTAAGAGCTAAAAATGAGGTGGTAATCAAACCGAGAGCCGACAATCGAGGCCTCGAGCTTGTCGATATGGGGGCCTCGGGGTCGATTCAGTGGCTCGATAATGAGCTATCGGGGGCGATCGGGGTACGACTAACAGTTATGTCGAAATTAATAAAGGCACTGTATGGACTATGATAAGCAATAAGTGATGAACAAGTATGAAGATAATAAATGAAAGCAATAATTACAAGAAAGTATGTTAGAAAGCAGAGAGAATGTTCTTTGTATATTCTTGTGGAGTAACTGAAGCAACAAATCTTACAAAATGAGAAGGACTCCCTTTATATAGGAGGGAAATCCACGCATAGTACAAAATACATTAATTACATAGATATGGGGTTGGGACGGCTGACTGACGCCCCGGTTTGGGTTCAAAATAGCCCGCTAAGCTGTGTCAGTCCTAGCTGCATGTCTTGGGAACTCCCGTATCCCCCATTACCATGGTCATTACTACCCTGGGGTCGAGCGTTGTTGACCCTCGATGAGAGATACCCGTCTGCGGCCTCGAGCCTTCGAGGTGATCTTCTGAGTGCTTTAATGATGAGAAATTGGACCTTCCGATTTTATCGTATACAGATAGTCCCCACGTTTTTTAGAGAGGAGCGACAAAAAATGATTTTGACATCTGACACTTCGGATTTCCCGTGATATCGTCGTACCGATGATATCAACCTATGACGTAAGCCTTTGCGATAATTGGGGCGCCCCATGGACTTGTCTTTTCAGTGCCATTCAATGCGCTGCCGATTCCCATTCTTCAAAGCGACAGTGTCGCCGGCAACTCGATTTTTAATAAAGCATTGGTTGCGCCTGCCGATCCATCTTTCGAAGGCATTGATGGCGTTGCTGGTCACATTATCACCCCCTATGAATGGGGTCCTTCCGATACTGCCTTTTTATCCAAGTGCCTTTCTGCATCTATTCATCCCTTTATTCTCATCCTCCTTCACTGCTATTTTCCATGTTTGAGCCCTGCGGTCTTAGGGCCGTGTGGCGGTGCTTTCATCAGTCATGTCGCGGCTTTCTCTTGGTCAGCGAAACTGCACCGACTTGCCGTTGTTGTTACTGTCGTTGGCTCGAGATGATGAGACAGAGAGGCCAATCTCTCCCGTCTTGGGATTGCACTTGGACTATACATCGTTGCTCACAAGGGTGGTCGGACTATACACCGCTGCTCACCCTCCTACCCCGGCCTGGTGCACTACACCCTCTTTGATTTCCTTGAGGTGAAGTGGCATCTTTGGCCGACGCCCACTGAGCCTTCTACCGGGCTATGGCATTTTTTTATTCCTTTCTGCTCCTCCCACTTTCCTCTTCTTCATTTTCTCCTTTGAAGTGCTACTTTGGGGGACCGGGATGATACCGTTGAGGAAGCGATGCTTGAGTATACTGCCGCCGAGGATGCTCTCTGGAGAATATAGGCTCTAAGCTTCTGCTATACGTATGCCATTTCACTTCTTTGTTTCTGTGTAAGGACCCCTCGTGGGCTTTTGTAATCATATGTAAGGACACCTCGCGGGCTGTTGTAATCTAATGTTCATGAATGCAAAGATGTTTCTTCAATTCTGTCTTGGGTGCTTGCTATTTTTCCTTTTATTTGTGCTTACGGATACCTTGAATGCATGATCCTAGCGGTCGTTGTTGATGTCGAGCCCAAGTGGGAGTGTATTTCTCTGACCTTTGGTTATTCAGTATGGCTCCCGGCAGAACCGTTTGCCTTTCCTCGGACCAAACCCGGATTGAACCGATAGACTCAGGTCGTCGGAACCCTTACTTCGGGCTGAATGAGGATAACACTTCGAACCTTCAGACTTTCGAGAATAGTCTTTAGGCCTTGCAATATTCTTCGAGGGAAATTTGCACGGGAGCTCTAGAATCGTGTCCGCCTTTAAGCTCTCGAGGGTAGTCCCCGAGTGGGGTTCATTCGAACCTAAGCCACCTGGAAAACTACTTTGAACTTAGCGCAAAAATAGCCGTAAGGCGTTGTAGATAGATAACAAATGAGGTTCTTACCCGAATTTAGATGGTATCCCGTGATCTAGCCCATCTTGGTGGAGTTCAAATGCTTGTTTCTTTGGAGCTTAACTTCCTTTTGGCGGAGGTCCTCGAGGTCGGGTACTACCTCGGGACTTGTAATGATGCTGTCGGTTTAATGGAGCCTAACTTCTTCTTGGTGGAGATCCTCGAGGTCGGGCACCACCTCGGGATTGGCGATAATGTTATCGGCTTCCTGGAGCCTAACTTCTCTTGATGGAGGTCCTCGAGGTCGAGTACCACCTCGGGACTGGCGAAGATATCATTGGCTTCCTAGAGCCTAACTTTCTTATCGAAGATCCTCGAGGTCGGGTATCACCTCGGTATTGATGGTGCCATTGGCCTTTTAGGCAGGCGGGTCGTTGCCACTTTTCCCACATATAGGGTCATTCGAGCCTCTTTGGAGTTCCCATTATTTTAAGCAGTTACTTTTCCTTTTATATGTTGAACCTTTCATTACTTCAGTGCTAACGTACTTGCACAAATTTCTTCTCTAGCTCCCCGATTTTTCCACCTCCATGACCACTACATCAGGGTCTGTTCGGCAGAGAGGGGAGAATTCCGCCTCCGATATTTAGGATCAACGAGAGCATACCTTCCGTATCTTCTTGTGGAACTTATTCCATTCCCTGAAGAATGGAATTATACACGTAAGTGGCACATTCCGTATCTTCTCAGTTTTGCTTGTGCTGAAGGCTGATATCATGGTCGTGCCATCTTTTATTCTCCTGCAGCGATTGCATGGGCGCCAGGTGACGTTCCCGATCTGCCAGATTGGGTTCGGAAGTTGGCGACCCACTCGACTTGTGACGAGCGCAGGTGGCAAGCTGTGCCCCGGGGCATATGGGAAGCAAAACATCATGGTGAGTGTTGTGCTATTTTTTCCTTTCCCTTCCTTCGTTTGGAGAGGCAATTTCCTTTTCTGTGTGTTAATCTTGTTGTTTGTAGGACCCGGAGAGCCTTCTGAGCCTCCGAGCTAAAGAACGACAACAATAAGCGCGAGATGCCTTTACGGGGTGATAGCGCTCAATGCAGGGCGAGGCTGGACCCGTGTTCTGAAGTGGAAGCATCATCTGAGCCTGCCGTGCCCTTGGTTCCCGGTTCCCAAAAGGTGTTTTCTCCGTTGCCACTGCCTTCTCATTATGTTGATAGTGCTTCGATGGATACTAGAAGCTCGGGGTCGCCTACTCCGAGCGATCGTGCCTCGACCGGAGTCAATTCTTTTAGAGCTGAGGGATCTAGGTTAATGGATGCACGTTCGGCCTTCGAGGATGCCCAGCGGCTTCACTTTGTGGTGAGTTTCGACATAGGCCTTTTGAATTTCGCGCCTTGCCTTTCTTATTGGGTTTCCTCTTGCAGGCCTCCGACAGGCTTAAGTCCAGGCTGCTTCATCGTGAAGCCCGACTATGGTAGGCTCTGGATGAGGAGAGATCCCTTAGGCTCCTTTACGATGAAAAGGAAGCCGAGCTGGAACACTTGTGGTGTGAGGCGAGCCGGAGCTTGAATTACGAGAGTTTTTTTGAAGGAGCAAGTAGCTTCTCATCCTGGGTGAGTATGTATCCCGCCTTCCGGCTTCTAAGGTTAACACTTTGTTTATTTCAGTTGCAGAAAAGGATGGAGGCCCTGGAGCATCTTCGGGATGAAGCCGGCCGAGCCAAGATTAAACATGATGAGCTAAGAGCTCTAGCGGAGGTTCAGTCTTTAGAGGATAGGGATTCCCTGGCTGAAGATCCCGACCTCGAGGCCCAACTCTACTTATCCTGTGATAATGTTTTGTTTAAGCGAACGCGATTGCAAAGCTCGAATCCGAGATTTCAAAGATAAGGGCCGAGATCGTGGATGCCCGAGCTGAAGCTGCAATGAGCCGAAGTAAGGCTGACCAGGAGATGGCGATCCACTTAAAGGATGCTACTGATGCTCAAGCTGAGTTAAGAAGGATCCTCGACCGTGAAGAGAGGATTAAAGAATATGCTCGTTGCAAGTCTCGAAAAAAGACTTTCGAGGAGATCTGTGCTAGGGATTTGTTCTCTCGGAAGAGTTAGCGCGAAGGCGGACGAGCGTGATGCTCGGTTACTTCTGTCTGACGTTGGAGAAAGTGAAGATGAGACCAGCAGGCCGTAGCTCCCGGGGGGAGCGTGGATTTTTTGCCAGCTGTATGTAGTATTTTCAAAGCATGATTGTAGATGGAGATTGCGTTTTTTGTATATGTGCATAAGGAAACCCTTGCGGCTTTATTTCTTCCGTATCTCTTTCTGTCTTGAATTTGGCCAGGTGAAATGGTCTTTGATTTGGTAGGAATCCTTAAATTTGCGATATGGCCCTGGGGCTCATTAGGCTGGCGATAATGGCTCTTATTCCTCAGGTCGAAGTGACCTTTTTGTGTAAGCTGGCGTTTGAGCTCTTATGCTTTTTGCCCTAGGGCATTTTTAGGTAACTATTTTGGGTTCAGTCTCCGAATCGGGTTGCGATAATGGCTCTTACGCCTTGGGTCGAAGTGACCTTTCATGTGGGCTTTATTTTTCCCTTGTTAAGGACCTTTTGCGATAGTTTTTGCCTAACTCTTCGATGGTTCGAGAAGAACCTCAATTACGAGCCGTTTTGTGGCGATGATCGAGCACCTCGGGAGGTTTGGCTCGGAGGCTGAGTATCTCGAAGCCTGTGATTTGGAGCTGACATGGTCGAAGCTCTTTTGCCTATGTCGAGGGTAGCTTGTTTAACCGGTTCTTTTCGAAGTAGATTCAAAGTAATTGATGGTGTTCGAGGTTGATTGCAAAAGAAGCCGTGAACACTTGTTGAGTCTTCCTTAGGAAGCATGTGGATGTTGCCTCGTTAAAAAACTTGCCTTAAAAACCCTTTTCGGGATAAAAAATTGGCAAAAAGAAAAGAGTGCAACGGATGCTTTAAAACCTTAAGGTCTTCAAGTTGGATCAACGTCTCGACCGCTTCGATCGGGCGCCTGTATAAGAGAGTGTGAAATATAAAATGAAAAAGAGAGATGGTGATACCTTAGCGTGGGATGTGCCGGCGATGATACGAGGTTCGATATATCTCAGTCGCTTGCGATAAGGATGCGGTACGGTCCTCTATTTTGTTTAATCGGGTTTGACTGAAGATGTAGTTTGATCATTCTTTGGTTTTTTTGCGAGTGGAGGTATCGGTTTGGTGCTATATCATGCACATCGAACATTTCCCTAGCTCCATGTTGTTCCCCGTGGACAATTTTAATCTCATCCTTTGTCGGAATTTCATCATTTGGTGGAGGGTGGATGGTACTGCTCTCATGCAGTGTATCCATGGTCTCCCGAACAAGGCGTTGTACCTCATGTCTCCTTCGATGCCATGGAATTTGACATTCTGGGTCGTGCCGTCCACGTTGACCGGGAGGGTGATTTCTCCTTTCGTCGTTTCACTTTCCATGTTGAATCCGTTGAGGACTCGAGTGGCAGGTACAATTTGGTCAAGCAGTCCGAGCCGCTCTATTACCCTCGTTTTGATAACGTTGGTCGAGCTACCTGGATCCACGAGTACACGTTTTACTTGAAATGTATTTACGAGGAAATAGATTACCAGTGCGTCGTTGTGAGGTTGAGACAAGGTCTCAGTGTCCTCTTCGATGAACGCGAGGGTGTCCTCCGGTATGTACCCCCGGGTTCGCTTTTCTTTAGTGATGGATATTTTTGTCCTTCTCATCACGGGTTCTTGTGGGGAATCAACGCCTCCCAAGATCATGTGGATGACATGTTGCGGCTCGTTCGTTTTGTTCTTCTTGGTCGCCTCTCTTTCTCGAAACTGGTTTTTTGCCCGATCACTTTGGACTTCCCGGAGATGACCCTTGTTGAGTAGTCTGGCTACTTCCTCTCGGAGTTGGTGGCAATCCTCGGTCTTGTGGCCATGTGTGTTGTGAAATTTACACATTAAGTTATGATTCCTTTGCGATCCGATTGCACAGTCCTGGGCCATTTCGCGTCTTTTATTGTATTGATGGTGAAGACAATATCTGATATATCGACGTTGAAGTTGTATTCTGACAGGTGAGGAACCTCTACTGGTCCTGTGTTCCTGTCAATTCCGGCTCTATTGATGAGTCCCCGAGGATTCTATCCTCGGTCTATTCTTCGTTCGTTTCGAGGTGGGTTACGCCTCGGGGCATTCCTTCAGTCTTCGATGTATGGATGATATCTTTCTTTGTTTGGCATTGGCTCCTTCGCCAGCAGCCTGCATGGGTATACCTAGCCCGAGGGAGCTCCCTGATCGTCCTCGAACCTGATTTTCGACTGGTATCGGTTATGAACATCCGACCAAGTTACGGCAGGGTACTCGACCAAATTCTCTTCTTCGAAGCTACCGAGCTTTGCTCATTCAGACCTTGAGTGAAGACCTGTACCGCCCAATCGTCGGAGACCGGTGGTAGTTCCATTCTTTCCATTTGAAAGCGAGATACAAATTCTCGCAGTATCTCGTTTTCCCTTTGCTTGATTTTGAAGACGTCGAATTTCCTGGTGGCCACCTTGATAGCCCCGGCATGCGCCATTATGAAGGAATCCGCCAACATGGCAAAATAAGTCTATAGAGTTTGGGGCCAAGTTATTATAGCATATCATTGCCCCTTTAGAAAGTGTTTCCCCAAGTTTTTTCAGCAGGACGGACTCGATCTCGTCGTCCTTCATGTCGTTGCCCTTTACTGCACAGGTGTAAGCAGTAACGTGTTCGTTGGGGTCCGAGGTACCGTTGTATTTCGGAAGCTCCGGCATTCTGAACTTCTTCGGAATGGGTTTCTGGAGCCGCTTCCTGTGGGAACGGCTTCTGCACGAACTTCTTCGAGTCCACACCCTTCAAGATCGGGGGCGCTCCTGGAATTCGGTCAACCCTAGAGTTGTAAGTCTTGACATTCTTATCGTTGGCTTCTATCATTTTCTTGCCCGATTCGATCCTTCTGGTTTGGTCCTCGAGCATCTTTGCGATGGCGTGATCGGCTATCGACCCATTATTGCTTGACCTCTCTGGTACCTGTTCGGTCGGGGGAGCTGTCCCCGGTGCTACCGTGCTAAGAGTTTTCTAGTGACTTTGCAGCTGAGCAATAGCCAGCTGTTGTGCCTACAACATTTCAAAAATAACATGAAGGCTAACTTCTCGTTCTCCCCGAGCTAGGGTTTTATGGGCTTCCTGTTGGTCGCCTTGGTGTATGCTCCTATTAGTGTGGGAGCTTATTTCAACGTGTCGAGCGTCGCATGAGACTTCATCCACCGAAATCGGTCCTGGTGCGTTCCCAAGGGTTTGTGGTGGTTCACCAACACCTGGAACAGCCACACCATTCTCTCCGTGGTTCTCAATATTGTTGTTCACTGAATCAAACATTACGACCTGAAATCAAAGATCTTTGGATCAGAAAAAGCGTGAAAAATAACTTGCATTGTGTAATGAAACCAGCAAGAAAATAATCACTATTATTTTTAGCCCCACGGTGGGCGCCAAACAGTTTACCATGAAAATGGTAATAACAGTTAAATTTGTTGATGGGACTCTAAAAATATGTGATCTATTTTTATGCTAGTTGTTAAGTAGATGATGCTATGTGTATGAAATTTAGAGACGAAGTAAGAGCTAAAAATGAGGTGGTAATCAAACCGAGAGGCTGACAATCGAGGCCTCGAGCTTGTCGGTATGGGGGCCTCGGGGTCGATTCAGTGGCTCGATAATGAGCTATCGGGGGCGATCGAGGTATGACTAACAGTTATGTCGAAATTAATAAAGGCTCTTTATGGCCAATGATAAGCAATAAGTGATGAACAAGTATGAAGATAATAAATGAAAGCAATAATTACAAGTAAGCATGTTAGAAAGCAGAGAGAATGTTCTTTGTATATTCGTGTGGAGTAACTGAAGCAACAGATCTTACAAAATGACCAGGACTCCCTTTATATAGGAGGGAAATCCCCGCATAGTACAAAATACATTAATTACATAGATATGGGGATGTGACGGCTGACTGACGCCCCGATTTGGGTTCAGAGTAGCCCGCTAAGCTGTGTCATTCCTAGTTGCGTGTCTTGGGAACTCCCCGTATCCCCCATTATCATGGTCATTATAGCCCTGGGGTCCAGCGTTGTCGACCCTCGAGGAGAGATACTCGGCCGCGGCCTCGAGCCTTCGAGGTGGTTCCGCCGCCTCGAGCCTTCGAGATGATCTTCCGAGTGCTTTAATGATGAGAAATTGGACCCTCCAATTTCGTTGTATACAATCCCCCTAGGGTCACTACAACAACCCGAACAGTCATTTGGTGTATTTGTGCCACGTCTCCCCTTTTGATTCTTTACACATATGTATTTGTGGTTTTATGACTTGCGGGGTTGGTTAGTTTTGCTTCGGGAAGATTTTAGGTTGATTTGGACCCTTTGGTTCTTGGCATAGAAGCCTAAGTTGATTATGTTGACCAAAGTTTGACTTTTGTGAAAATGACCCCGAAATATTATTTTTATGGCTCTGATGGGTTCGTACCGTGATTTTGGACTTGGCGTATGCCAAGAATCGAATTCGAAAGTCCGTAGGTTGATTTTTGTTGTTTTGCCGAAAGCTGGTAATTTAAGGTTTAAAGTTTTCCCAAGTTTTACCGTGGGTTGATTTTCTTGCTATCATGTTTAGAATTTGGTTTTGGGACTTGGAATAGGTCCATTTTGCTATTTGGAATATTTCTACAAAATTTGGTGTCAATTGGACTTTATTTGGTAGGATCCGGACACTTGATTGCAATTCTAGAGGTTCTTGAACTTTTCTTTGAAATTCATACGTTTGATGTCTGATTCGTAATTCTAAATGTTCTTTTTGTGTTTTGATAGAGGGAGCGAGTTCGAATGATATTTTTAGACTTGTGTAGATGTTTGGTTTGGAGCCCCGCGCGCTCGTCTGAGCTTCGGACGTGTTTCAGAATGGTTTTGAACTGAATCTGGACTACTGGTGTGCTGAAACGTCAGGCGTCGCAATTGCAAACAGCACCATCGCAATATCAACCATAGCAGGGGGTATTAGGTGTCGCATTTGCGATGCCTAGCTTGAAATTGTAAAGTGGTACCTCGGTAGGGTAGGTTTGCATTTGCAACGTTTTTGTGTTTTTGTCACATTAGCGAGGGAAGCATGCTTCGCAATTGCGAAGCCAATGTCGCATTTGCAACTTCCCCCATAGTCTGTCAGTGTCGCAATTGCAAGGGTTCACAATTGCAAACCCAGTGTCGCAATTGCGACATATGCAACTGAACAAAAGGTCGGAAAGTCGAGATTTCATATTATTCTCTCTTATTCTAGAACCCTAGACTAAGTAGGAGGCGATTTTGGAGAGGGGTTATTCATCTAGAAACTTTAGGTAAGTGACTCTAATCAGTTTCCAACTATATTTCGTGATTATATTTTAGATTTAACATCAAATTTATGAGAATCAATGAGAAATTTTAGGGGATTTTTGTTAAAGTTTAGAAAAAAATAATGAGAATTTGGTTTTTGAGAGTCGATTTAGACTCAAATTTGAAAACAAAACACATATATAGACTCGTGGGATTATGCGTAGTCGGAATCTATGCTTGGACCCGGGTTTTGACTAGGTGGGCCCGTAGTTGACTTCAGTTGACTTTTGCGGATATGTGCAAAGATCATAGCTTTATCTATTATAATCGGTTTTCCTTGCCTTGTTTGATGATATTAAGTCATTTTTATTAGATTTGAGCCATGTTGAGGTGAATTTTAGGGGAAAAGCTATTTTCGAGGGTTGATTTGGCCTAGTTGAAAAGCTTTATCTTTTGTTGCTCTTGTTCTATATTTTATTGTTATGTTTTCTCTTACATGCTTTAGTTGAAGTTACCTCTCTTATTGTCTTGTTACCTCGCTTATTGTTGAAATACCCTTATTTGAAGTTTTTATTTCATGGGACTATCTTCTTGTTGGGTTATTGGTGTTGAAGTTGTGAAAGCCATTAGCACATTGGGATTAAAGTGGTTGATTGTTGATATATCATTCCTTGTTGATTATTTCTCAATTAATTTGGTTATTATTGAGATTCTTGTTCACACTGTGGTTGAGCCGTGGGCTATACATTGTGGTAACATTGATATTGTTGATTTTTGACAAGTTGTGGAATATGGGCACATGTGGTGAGACTTGTTATTGTGTTGTGACATTAATGTGCATGTGTCAGTATAAGGATAGGGGTTGATGTGCATGCGTCGAAATAAGATGGGGCTTATGTCTGTGTTGCTAGTAAGGCAATCACTTGAAGTCACGCAGCGACATAAGGAGGCCAAAGCGCGTGTAGCTATTTCGGAACAAATATTTTCAAAAATATCTTTATTTAAGGCTCACGCGGAGATATAAGGAAAGAGTGTGATTGAGAATGTGAAATGTAAATATGAGGCATGGTACCTCGGTTGTGATTCTTGTTGTACATTCCATGCTGCAAAGGCTTGTTGGTTGAACTGTTCTTGTTGTTTTCTTCATTGTCTTACTTGTATTTGCCTGTATTTGCTTACTTGTTGATCTCATCATGTGTTCACTTCCCGTTGCCTTTCTTGCCTTAAATTCTATTATTAGTCTACTTTATTGTACTGCTTTATTATCATTCACTTCCTCGTTTTCCATTAATGATCTATATTATACACTGTTTAGTTTATCTAGTCCTAGTAAGCGTCTTGACCTGGCCCTGTCACTACTCTACCGAGGTTAGGCTTGATACTTACTATGTACCATTGTGGTTTACTCATGCTACGCTTCTACACATTTTTGTGCAGATCCAGGTGCATCTGCTCGTGCCAGACGCTAGTAATCGTTCAATTATCCTTCTAGATATTTCAAGGTATACCTGCTCGACGTTCGCGGGCCTCAGAGTCACCTTCTGCTATCTTCTCATTATTGTTTATCCTGTTATCAGACAGTGTTTTATTAGAGATTTTGGAGCATTCTATAGAGCTTATAACTCAGTTCCACCGGTTTTGGGGATTATGTTGTTGATGTTCCATTTTGGAGTTATTATGAGCTTTATCAATTTATCTATTATCTCAGTTTGTTATTTTTACTAAGCTATTAATGAATGTTAGGCTTACCTAGTCTTAGAGACTAGTTTCCATCACGACATCCTATGGTAGAAAATTGGGTTCTTGACCAGTTGGTAACAAGTTGTAGGTTCATAGGTGTTACGAGTCATAAGCAAGTTTAGTAGAGTCTTGCGGATTGGTAAGGAGACGTCTATACTTATCTTCGAGAGGCTACAGAACTGTTAGCAAATTCCACTTCTTTGATTCATTATCGTGTGAATTATTGATTTTGAAATCCGAGTCTCTGTCTTTCTAATCTCTCACAAATGGTGAGGACACGCACTGTTCGATCCGATGATTAGACACCTGCGCCACTTGTTGGAGCTGCAAGAGGACGAGGTTGACACAGAGGCCAAGGAGGGGCACGTGCTGCAGCGAGAGCACCTACTCGAGCAGCGACTAAGGAGCCACCAGTAGCTCCGATTGGGGGACAAGCACCCGAGGGGCTTGTTACTTCCCATGGACTTCAGGAGACCCTAGCGCAGGTTTAGAGCATGTTTGGCACCCCTAGCTCAGGTGGGATTGATTCTCCTTGCACCAGCCACATCTCATGATGGGGGAGGAGCTTAGACTCTCGCGGCCCGTACCCTAGAGCAGATGGTCCATATTGATCGGGTCATGGGTGTTATGCTAGCACAACCCTTTATATCCGATCAACCTGAGGTCAGGCCAGAGGCATCTGGGGAAGAGTAGAGGAGACTTAAGAGGTTCAAGAAGTATGATCCTCCTACTTTTAGCGGCACAACTACCAAGGATGCACATGATTTTCTAGAGAAGTGCCACCGCATTATCTGCACAATGAGTATTGTGGAGGAGAGCAAAGTTGCTTTTACTATATTACAGCTGTCAGGAGCAGCGTATTGGTGGTACGCTTACGAGGAGGGTAGGACAACTGATACACCCCCGCTCACTTGGACTCAATTTTTAGAGATGTACTTGAGAGAGTTTGTTGCCCAGACCCTTCGGTATGCATAGTGCACAAAGTTTGAGCAGCTGGATCACGGGACTATGTCAGTATCAAAGTATGCTATCAGATTCAATGGGTAGTCCCGGCATGCACCTACCTTGGTTTCTACAGTCAGAGTCTGAGTTTGCAAATTCATCGAGAGGTTCAGTTATGGTCTTAGATTTAGCATGGCTCGAGAGTTGGAGGTGGATACTCTAATTCAGCTTGTTTTATAGATCGTACGAATGTTGGAGGGTATTTGGGGCTGAGAGAGAGAGAGGACATGGAGGCAAAGAGGCCTCGAGGTACTGCAGGATCTAGAGGTGGCAGCGCTACAGTTTCAGCCCGCCATGGAAGGCATTATGTGGGTCGTCCAGTTTATTCAGCACTCCCAGCTTCTAGCGGTACTTCGGCTACTCTGAGGTCTCAGGTTGCCCATTTTGCTCAGCCATTGTCCAGTTCACCTCCTGCACGGGGCGCCTTCAGCGGTCGGTCTAGCCGATCAGTCTAGAGTCAGTTTCAGCAGTCACGCCCATCCAGAGCTTGTTATCAATGTGGTGATACCGACATATGGTGAGGGACTTCCCTAGACTCAGGAGGGGTGCACCTCTATAGACTGCACAGGCTCCATAGATTCCACAGGGTTCACAGTCTATGGTTGCTCCTCCAGTTTTTGCTCCACCTGCACAACTAGCTAGGCGTGGAGGTCAGGCGGGTAGAGGTCACCCTAGATGGGGAGGCCAAGCTCATTTCTATGCTTTTCTTGGTAGGGCGGAAGCAGTTGCATCGGATGCGATCATCACATGTATGGTTCTAGTCTGTAATAGTGATGCATTGGTCTTATTTGATTTCAGATCCACTTATTCATATGTGTCATCGTACTTTTCTCCATATTTGGATATATCTCTTTATCCTTTGAGTGCTTATGTAAATGTGTCCACGCCTATGGGAGATTTTATTATTGCGGACCGCGTGTATCGGTCATGTTTAGTCGGTATTGGTGGTTATGAGAGTAGAGTTGATCTATTGTTGCTTAGTATGGTAGACATTGACGTGATCTTGGGCATGGATTTTTTGTCTCCCTATCACGTTATTCTAGATTGTCATGCCAAGACTATGACATTGGCTATGCTAGGATTTCCATGGTTTGTGTGAAGGGGTACATTGGATTATATTCCTTGCAGATTTGTGTCCTTTCTTAAGTCAAATCGGATGGTTGATGAAGTCCAAATCCGCTACTAAAAAGTAAATAGACATGGTCGCATGCATTATAATTTATCCAACTATGAGTCAGGGTTGAATCCCACAGAGAACAGTATGTGGGCAATTAGGAGTGTAAGAGAATTATCACTCGTCATGCAATGCCAAACACTCAGAATGGTTTTTGAGAAAATATTTATAACTGATTGCAAAAATGTAAACTAACCTAGAAAGCAAGTAAAATCATCAATGGCTACAAGGGTGGATACATGGGGAATTACACTCAAGTAATGATCCAATGTATTTCACAATTTTACAAATATGAGCGAGTTTATGTTAATTAGCCTCGGGTAATATTTCTATATTAGCTTCTTCCAAAGACAAACAAGACTTCCTAATTCAATTATCCCTAAAACAATTAAGAGATTAAGCACACCCGAATATGGCTACAAGTAGCTCAATCCAATCCCTAGGTAGAATCTATAAAATGAGGGTTAAAGCCTCAAATTCTTGTTAATTAATCTTTTCCAAAATTAATTCGAAGTCAATGGGCGAGTCCCAGGGTTAGCTAATCGCTTTGGAAACATTAAAGAACAAGAATGATTAAACAAACAATAACTCACTTCAATATAAATAAAAATCGTTCAATACATAAGCACAACAAGATATTTAATCCACACTTTAAACATGAATATTTTCATAAACAAGATTCAAGTATTGGATAAAATACTACACACTTAGATATACAATACAAAGCAAGGAAATGAAGAAAAGAACATAAATGGGTAAGAAATTCTCAACCAAAAGCTTCAAATCTTCAAGACCCAAGTGTGTGTGCAAGAACCCTAGCTTCCAAAAGTTGTTTCTCTCTAGTCTAAGGACCGAAAAATAAGCCAAAGTTATTTAACAAATGAGCTAGGTCAAGTATTAAAGGGTTCGGAGCCAAAAAATGTGAAATGACAAAAGTGCCCGGCACTGAAGTGCGATTTTCGCAATTGCGAATATTAGTTCACAATTGCGAACCCATGGATTACTGTTTGTTTACACTAAAAATCGAGTAACAATTAAACTTGTCATATTGTTTTAAGGATATGTGATTTCTCTTAATACCAATTTGTTAATTTAGAGATAAGCGATAAAATTGATAAGAATATAGAACAAATCGACGACTGGACAGTATCCTCAAGCTTGATGAATCCTCGAGAACAATGAAGCGGGAATAGTTACAGAACAATAATTAAGAAGCAATAAGCTGATGAGTAGAAGAAATATTGTATTGCTTTGATCTGTATCAATGTGAGAGAGTTTACAAATGATGGGTATCCCTCTTTATGTACTAGAGGAATCCTAATTAAGCTACAATTCTAATTACATTAGTGAATCTCATGATTGATACAAATAGTCGCCCTTGATTTATCTACTCTGAGATTTCCGCCGTGATCTCCAACCAGTTACGGATATTTTGCCTTTTCGTTATTGTGTACCGCTCGAAGCTGGTCATATCCGAACTCGATCATCGGGGACCTCGATCTCGACGGATGCCTCGATCTCCAAACTAGGCACCTTGTTTCCGTGTTCAGGTCTGATCCCTTATGAGGTTGACTCTCGATGCAGTCGTCTGATCAGGAAATAATGACAAAATCGGGCAAGCCCAATTATACCCGTATACACATAGTCCCCTCGTTTCTTGGAGTGTAATGAAAAGAAATGAACTTAGTCTTCAACTTCGTACATCAACCAATTATGACGTCATCCTCGTGACGTAAGCGATTGAGGCGACCGAAGCATCGCGTTCGCACAGTTATCAAAATCATTAATTAGCGTCAGTTGGTGGTCAGCCACTGATGCCCTTGAACTGTCATTGCAATATTATAAATAGATCCTCTTCATAATATTTCCAAACTTTATTTTCAAAACTTTTCTTAACATTCAAAGATTTCCTACTTTCTTCAAGTTTCTCAAATCTGCAAATTCTTCGGAATCCGTTTGCCAGTCATCTCCTAAAACAACAATCTTCATCTTCTTCTTTCCCTGAACTCATATAAAAATGGCAAAAACATCTAAAATTGTTCTCCAAAAGGAACAAGCCTCTTCATCGCGGCCGGTCCGCGATAAAACACCGGTGGAGCCACGCATCGAGGAGTGCGTTCCTGGGTCGTGCAACCTTACTTTTGATTATAAGGTTGAGAAAACCTCGTCGGTCCCTGGCCTATGCAAGCCCATGTCGAGGTATATATGCTTGATAACAGAGGGCGATCTCGAGCAGGTGAAAGAGGACTGCCACTAGAAAACGTAAAACTGGTGGTTCCTACACCCGAGGAGGATATTACTACTCACATAAAGGGGTTTTTAAGTGTTTACACTTATCCTTTCACGTTGGGTCCCATCAATCCCGTAATCATTGACTTCTGTCGCAAATACCAAATTACCCTAGGCCAGATCCACCCTTCTTTTTCGCGAGTAGTGATTCTGTTCCGATTTTTTTAAGCAAGGTCGAGGAGATGTCTTTCACCCTCGACCATCTCATTAGATTTTACAACCCCCGTCTATATCGAGGCGAATTAGTAAGGCTTCAGCGATGGGCCACTAAGGTGTTGTTTTCGAGTACAGACGAGCCCAAGGATTGGGATGGATGAGTCGGTTTGTCCGAGTGAGGACCTCTGACATAATCCCGGCCGAGAAGATGCCATTCCCCGAAGAATGGAACATGAAGCATAAGTAAAACTTACTCATAATTTTTATTTGTTGTTTTGTTTCTTTTGCTTTTTCTTCATCCACATTTCTTCTTATGGTGTAGCGGTCCCCTGGGTGCCTGGTGCAATCCCGGACCTTGAAGGCTGGGTTCGGAACCTGGCCTCGACCTCCCTGTACTCCGAGCGATGTCAGCGTGATTTGGCGAGGGGAAGATGGGAGGCCAAAAATCACGATAAGCTTATCTTGCATGATGTTGGTGCCATTCTTCGAAGCGTCTCTTTTCACTTGTTCTTAATCTCATTTTATGCATGTCTCGGGGATGTTGCCAAGATGAGCCGGCCCGGCCTGAGGAAGAGGAGGCCCCAAGACCGTCTAAGGATAAAAAGAGTAAGACTCGCAAGCCGGAGAACAACGCCGCTGCCCTGTCCGAGGATGCATCTCTATGGCTACGAGATGAAGAAGAAGAAGAACATGAAGATGGCAACTTCAGGTTGGTGGCTCGAAAGAAGAGCACCGAAGTCCCAATGGCCGTTGAGCCGGCTATGATCGAAGAAGTTCAGCCTCGAGCTGAGGAGGGTTTGGAAGATGCCCCGAGCGGAGTCCCCGAGTCAGCAGGGGGAAACGTTGTCTCCCACCATGATGCGCAATCGGTGGATGTATCCGAAGGGGCCAGTTCTGAGGTCCTACGAAATGAAGGAAATTCCCAAAGTGACTTTCTTGGGGCAATAGACATAGGCAACTCCTCCACTCATTCTCCGAGGGACAGATTGAGGAAGCTCGGGCCATGGGGCTACTCGATGCGGGAATGGCCCACGGAGGGGAGGACCTTTTCCGTGGCTGCTTCATGGGGGTCGAAGATGTTCCTGATCTGGATGTATCGAGTATCTTTGACAAGGCTCAGCGACTTCTGAGTCAGGTAAGTCTTAGCTCCTTTTACCAATATCATTTTCGTCTTCTTGTTTGACTATCTTTTCTTTTTTCGTAGGCGTTGACGCTTCACTAGGAAGCATTTTCTAAATCCTGAGCTGAGTTAGGCCGGTGCGAGGCTGATCTCAAGATGCTCACGGAGGAGAGGGACGCCCTCAAACGCCTCTATGTGTAGAAAGAGGAGGATATCAGAGACCTCCTAGGTTAATTGGCAACAACCCATAAGAAGCAGACTGATCTCATAGAGCAGGTAATGTAAATTTTCATGAGTTTGACATACCAATTTGATATTTGTGACTCACTCTTAGATCCTACAGGTTCAGCATAAGGCCAAAAATATAGAGCAACTTCGCGAGGAGGCATAGATAAAAGAGGCAGAGAGTTTGGGGTGGAATCAGAGCACGGATTGTCTGGCCTCGAAAAAAGATACCGTTCGGACCCAACTATCTTCAGCCGAGCGCCAACTCCAAAGCATAAGGGAATAAAGCTTGGCTCGAGCCAAAAATATTGAAGAAATCGAGACTCGGCTGGCTGCTGAGCTTGCAAAGGCCACATCTATAGCGGAAAAGGCAAGGGACGATGCATATGCGGTCATGGCTATCTACTGAGCGGATGCTGAAGCTGCTAATGCTCAAGCAAAGGAATTTTCGATGCTGATTAGGTTCGATTATCCCGTGCTATCGAGCATTCCAAATGTCAGTCTCGAAGGGCGACTCTCGAGGAGGTTCATGCTTGTGGCTTTGAGTTTATGGTCGATATTGAAAATGCAAAAGCGCTAGAAGCCGAGGCTGAAGCTTTTCTCTCTGATGATGACGACTCCGGAGTGCAAGCAGATCCAAGAGCTGAGAAGATGAAGATGAAGCTCCAGGGGAAAATTAGGCACTTAGAAAATTTTCCTTCTTATTTCTTTTTCTTTCTTTTTTTGGAATTTTGTGTAAGACCCCTATCGGTCTTTTGTACATAGTTTTGTCCATATATATAAAGAAATTTCTCTTTTGAATGCCTTCTCAAAATTTGTCTTCATTCATGTTTCGTGCCTTGTATAATTTTAGCACATCTTTATGCTTTAAAAAATATGTTCGAGACTTTGGTTTTAAATGACTTGATCGAAGCCATAATAATATTTCTTTTATAGTCGGGTTCGAGTGAAATCTGAATTTGGAGCAAAAGGACCCATAGGTTCGTTTTGTTCGATGACGAACCTCGATCTGTAGTCGAGTAGGCTCTTATTCAAATTCGAGATAGCGGGACCCTTAGGTCTAGTGAGGACGTGTTCTCGAACTCAAAGTGTGTTGGCCCTTAGGCTCTTTGAATTGGGCCGATATGGCCTCAAAAGGATGCTATTTTTCCCCTCTTTCGGCTCAAAGACTTAGTAAAATATTCTTATGCCTTAGAATGTATTTTTTGTACCCGTTGGGTATTTCTTTAGGGTTTAGTGTTGATCGAAACCCTTTTGTTTTTTGTGCCTTAGCACGAGTTCGTATTTGAATAATTTGATACCTCTTAAGTTTTTTCAAGGGATGATTTTATCGAAGCCCTTTGATTATTTTGTCGAGGGTAGCCTTTTGTAACCGGTTTTCAGAAAATTCAAAGGCCTATTTTTATTGCGGGGTTCGCACGTCTCCGAGCCGCGTTAGTTTGGCCATAGCCTTTGGGTATGACTCTTGTTCTTACTTTCACAACAACTTTACGAACTTGTTCGAAGTGTTAGTCCCCGAGAGTGATGGACTTGGCCTATAAATGAGGGGTGCCTCATTGAAGTCTTTAGATAGTTCGAACATGTTGATTTTCGACGGCAGTCCCCGAGTACGGGGTTAATTGCTTGAGTTTTAGTTACGATTGGCTCTTGAGCCGATTTCTGTAAGCACGCAATTGTAAAGTAGAAATTTCACTAAGGCATGGAACACCTGATAAGGAAGAAATAGTTCTTTTAATATATCATTCATGCGTACATGTTTTGTCATTAGGGCTCGGGAAATCTACATGGGCACGGTTCGTTTGACCGGTTGACCTTTTACAAAATTTTCCTATAGAGACCCTGTTAGTATGAATCATCTCCTTTAAAAACATAACATCCGAGGGTGATGCCCCCCAGTATTCAAGGTTGATTGTATAGAAGCCTCAGATATTGTTCAACTGTCCCCAGGTAGCACATATTATTGTTGCCTTGTTGAAAACCTCGCCAGAAAAACCCATTTGGGATTAAAACCAATCTAAGTGAAAAACAATGCAACGCGTGCTTTAAAACCTAAGGTCTTCATGTTGAAGAGCGTCTCGACATCTTCGATCGAACACCTGCAACGAGTTAGTATCAAATATAAATGAAAAGGGAGAAAGTTATACCTTAGCATTAATATCGTTTGAGGAGTGATACATTCCAATTGTTCGGTAATTGTTCGCCCTCTATCGTGCCGAGTTAGTAAGATCTCTTTCCGTTGACCCCGAGGACTTGATACGGCCCTTCCCAATTTGGGTCGAATTTTCCTTCGCTTGGGTCTCGGGTATTGAGAGTGACTTTCCTCAGAACTAAGTCCCCGATTCGAAAATGGCAAAGATTGGCTCTTCGATTGTAGTATCTTTCGATGCGTTGCTTTTGTGCTGCCATTCTAACGAGGGCGGCTTCCCGTTTTTCATCCAACAGTTCGAGGCTTGTGTTCATAGCCTCGTGACTCGACTCTTTCATTGTATATCGAAACCTGACGCTAGGCTCCCCGACTTCGACCGGGATCAGAGCCTTGGCGCCAAACACTAGGGAAAATGGCGTTGCCCCTGTGCTAGTTTTTCATGTCGTTCGATATGCCAAAGGAACTTCGGGTATGACGCTCTCCACTTTTCCTTAGCGTCATTTAATCTCTTCTTTAGATTCCGAATTACAGTCTTGGTTGATTCGGCCTGTCCGTTCCCACTAGGGTGATACGGTGTTGACAATATCCTTTTTATTTTATGTTCCTCTAGGAACTTCGTTACTTGCTGCCGATGAATTGTTTTCCATTATTGCATACTATCTCGGCATGTATCCCGAATCAGCATATGATATGATCCCAGATGAATTCTATAACTTCCTTTTCTCTAACTTTCTCGAAAGCCTGTGCTTCAACCAATTTAGAGAAATAGTCAGTCATAAAGAAAATGAACTTGGCTTTACCTGGGCCGATGGCAGAGGACCTATGATGTCCATCCCCCATTTCATGAATGGCCATGGGGATAAGAATGAATGAAGTTGCTCTCCGGGTTGGTGGATCATCAGCGCATGCCTTTGGCATTTGTCACATTTTCGAACGAACTCCTTAGTATTTTTTTCCATACTGTCCTAATAGTATCCAGCTCTGGTGACTTTGTGAACCAGTGATTCGGCGCCAGAATGGTTCCTGAAAGTGCCTTCATGGTCTTCTCGTAAAACATAATCGGTGTCCCCTGGTCCCAAACATACTGCCAATGGTCCATCGAACGTCCTTCTGTATAATGTTCCGTCACCAGCCAATGTGAATCGAGCAGCTTTAGTTCGTAGGGCCCTCGATTCTTTAGGGTTCGATGGGAGCTTTTCACTTTTCAATTACTCGATATATTTATTCCTCCAATCCCAATTTAAGCTTGTGGAGTATATCTCAGCATGGCCTTCTTCGACCACCGACTTCGAAAGCTGCACGATAGTCCCCGAGCTAATTTCATCATCTTCGACTGATGACCCTAAGTTCGCAAGGGCGTCGGCCTCACCATTCTGTTCTCGAGGTACATGTTGTAGGGTCCATTCATTGAACCGGTGTAAGGTTACCTGCAATGTATCCATGTACCTTTGCATTCGATCTTTTTGGGCTTCGAAGGTTTTGTTGACCTGGTTAACCACGAGCTGGGAATCACGCTTGGCCTCGATAACCTCAGCTCCCAAACTTTTAGCCAGCTCGAGACCTGCAATCATGGCCTCATACTCAGCCTCATTATTAGTCAACCTTGGGGTTTTGATAGATTGTCTAATAGTGTTGCCCGTGGGCGGCGTCAAAACGATGCCCAGCCCGAACCCCTTCACATTCAAAGCGGCGTCTGTGAAAAGGGTCCAAACCCTCAGTGATGTACCAAATTTTAATAAGATTTCCTTCTCGACTTCGGGTATGAGGATTGGCGTTGTATCGGCCACGAAGTTTGCTAAAATTTGAGACTTGATATCCGTTCGGGGCAAATATTCGATATCGTACCCACTGAGTTCGATGGCCCATTTGGCTAATCGGCCCGACAATTTAGGCTTATGCAAAACATTTCGAAGTGGGTAAGTGGTTAATACACATATGTGGTGACGTTGAAAATACGGTTTTAGCTTTTTAGAGGCGCTTATTGGTGCAAGTGCCAATTTCTCTAAGTGTGAATATCTAGTTTCTGCTTCTCCTAGAGTTCGATTTACATAAGAAATAGGGAATTGCGTACCTTGATCTTCTCGAACCAAGACACCATTTACCGTGATCTCCGAGACTATCAAGTACAAGTAGAGTTTTCCATCTACCTTTAGAGTATGAAGCAATGGTGGGCTCGAGAGGTATCGCTTCAATTCTAACACCTGTTGGCCTTTTGTGGTCCCGGTGAAATCGTTCTTCTTTTGAGTAGAGAGAAGAATCTATGACTCAGATCCGACGATCTTGATATGAATCCGCCTAGAGCGGCTATCCGCCCTATGAGATTTTGCACGGCTTTAACGCTGTCCATGACGGTGATGTCGTCGATGGCCTTGATTTTATCGGGGTTGATCTTGATCCCCTAATTCGACACCATGAAACCAAGGAGCTTTCTCGAACCGATTAAGAAAGCGCATTTTTTCGGGGTTGAACTTCATGTTGTATTTTCTCAGTATCTCAAATGTTTCCTACAAATTTGTCAAATGGTCCTCTGCGCGCATGTATTTAACTAGCATGTCATCAATATATACTTCCATCGTCTTACCTATCTGTTCTTCGATCATTTTATTTATTAAGCGTTGGTACGTAGCTCCTGCATTTTTTAGCCCGAAGGGCATTACACTATATCAATATGATCCATACTTGGTGATAAATGAATTCTTTTCTTGGTCTTCCGGGTTCATTTGAATTTGGTTATACCCGGAATAGGCATTGAGAAAACTAAGGATCTCGTGGCCGGCCGTGGCGTCGATCATGCGATCTATATTAGGCAGTGGAAAAGAATCTTTGGGACAAGCCTTGTTTAAATCCTTATAATCTATACACATCCTAAGTTTGTTCCCTTTATTAGGAACTACGACTATATTGGTTAACCATTCGGGATACTTCACTTCCCAAATGGACCCTATTTTGAGAAGTTTAGTTACCTAGTCCTTTATGAATGTGTGCTTTACCTCGGACTGGGGCCTTCTCTTTTATTTCATCGGTCTGAACTTTGGGTCCAGGCTTAGTCGATGTGTTATTATCTCTGGAGGGATCTCTGTCATGTAAAGGTGGGACCAAGCAAAACAATCCATATTTTTAATAATGAATTTAACGAGTTTTTTCCTGAGCTCGGGAGTTAACCCCGTTCCTAGGTATACTGTTCGATTGGGCAGGTGCTCGATCAGTATAACATGTTCCAGCTCTTTGATCGTTGATTTGGTGGCGTCGGAATCTTCGGGAACAACAAATGTTCGAGGGGTTAAAATATCTTCCTCCTCCTCTTCCACTTTCTGATTTTCCGATTTGGTCGAGGCTGGTGGCAATGATTGCTATTTGGCTTCTTGTTTGCCCTTGATGTTCGATCCTTCCGATGTTGACAGTGTCAAAATCAATATTACCTCATGGACCGCAAACATTTCTTTTGCAGCATGTTGCTCCCCGTACAATGTTTTTACCCCATCCGACATCGGGAACTTCATCATTTGGTGGAGAGTCGAAGGGATTGCCCTCATGTTGTTGATCCAAGGCCACCCGAGTAGGGCGTTGTACCTTATGTTACCCTCGATCACGTGAAACTTGGTATCTTGGATAGTTCCAGCCACGTTTACCGGTAGGATAATCACTCCATAAGTTATTTCACACGCCATATTGAAACCGTTCAGGACCCGAGCTGCGGGCACGATCTGATCTTGTAGGTCGAGTTTCTCCACGACCTTCGATCGGATGATATTTGCTTAACTACCTGGATCCACTAAAACACGTTTAACTTGAACTTTATTTAATAAGATAGAGATTACCAGATCGTCGTTGTGGGGCTAAGAAATTCCTTCTACCTCCTCGTCGTTAAATGATACGGTGCCTTCTGGCACATAGTCTCGGGTCTGTTTCTCCCTAGTTATTGATACAATAGTGTGTTTGAACACGTGCCCTTGTGGAATATCGACCCTCCAATGATCACATGAATTACATGTTGCGGCTCCTCCTATTTATTTTTCTTATTGGCATCCCTTTCCTTGAAATGATTCTTGGCTCGATCACTTAGGAATTCTCGATGGTGGCCCTCATTGAACAAATGGGCTACCTCATCCCTTAATTGTCTACAGTCCTCTTTTATGTGACCATGGGTTCCCTAGTACTTGCACGTTTGATTCGGATTCTTTTGGGCTGGATCGGTTTGCAGGGGTCTGGTCCATATTGTATCCTTGATCTGGCCAATGGCCGACACAATACCTGAAGCATCGATGCTGTAGTTGTACTCTAATAATCATGGTGCTTCCTTAGGCTCGATGTGTTTTATTAAAACCATTCATACTCATGAGCCCTCGGGAATTGTGACCTCGATCATTCCTTCGATCATTTCAAACAGTGTTATGTCCATGTCTGTTGTTCCTTCGATCTGTGCTATATGGTTGGTATTTATCCCGGTTCGATCGGGGCTCTCTTTTGATGTCCCTCTGAATCCTGCCTTCGGACCTGTTTGGGTAAACGGAAGCGGATGGAGCTCCCAATTGATCATCCTTGACCCTGATCTTCGATTGGTACCGATTATGCATGTCCGCCCAGGTAACCGCTGGATATTCAATCAGATTATACTTTAGTTGGAGTCATGCAACCGTACTTCGCTCGTTCAAAGCTTGACTAAAGGCTTTGACAGCCCAATCTTCAGTAACCGTGGGTAGGTCCATGCATTCCATCTAAAATCGAGATACGAACTCCCTTAGCATTTCATTGTCCTTCTGTCTCACTTTGAAGAGGTTCGATTTCCTGGTCGCGACCTTTATTGCTCTAGCATGCACCTTTTTGAACGAATCAGCGAGCATGGCGAAAGAATCGATGGAGTTGGGCGGCAAATTGTGGTAGCATATCATTTCCCCTTTGATAAAGTTTCCCTAAATTTTTTCAACAAAACGGACTCAATCTCATCATCTTCTAAGTCATTTCCCTTTATTCCGCATGTGTACAAAGTGATGTCTTCATTAGGATCGGTGGTCCCGTTATTCTTAGGTATGTCCGGCATACGGAACATCTTAGGAATGGGCTTCTAAGCCGCACTTTGAGGAAAAGGCTTCTGCACGAACATTTTCGTATCCAAACCCTTTAGGATCGGAGGTGCCCCCGGTATTTGGTCAACTCGTGAGTTGTACGTCTCTACATTTTTGTCATTGGCCTCGATTTTCTTTTCACCTGATTCAATCCTTTTAGTGAGCTCCTTGAGCATCTTCATGATGGTGGGATCAGTCCCCGATCCACTATCATTCAATTTCTCCTGTACTGGTTTGACCCTGTGAGGAACTTCCTGCGATGTATCAAGTTCGATTCTGCTCGGTGCCCGATTCTGGAGTTGTGCTATTGCAGCCTACTAATTTTGTGGCATGCCGAATATCATTCGAAGGCTAATTCTGCCTTCTTCACCATTTTGTTTGTTCCGATCAGTTGCTCGAGTGTCTCTGCGAATGCTGTTTTCAGGGTCGGCGCCTAAATCTCCACGAACAGCGACATGAGAATTGACATCAACCGAATCCACGGCCTGTGGTGCGTCGGGACAGATCGGAGGTACTACGTTTCCCTGGGAAACTACATACTTGTTTTCGCCGTGAAGGCCAAGGCCGGTGTCAGTGTAAGTGGGTACTGCTTGAGAGTTTGACATGTTGATTCCTGAAATCAAAAACTACTCACAAGAACAAGCGTAAAAGCGGTGTATGTCATTAAGGCTAAAATATTAAGCAATCACTATTATCCTTAGCCGCACGATGGGCGCCAAACTGTTTACCCTGAAAATCAAGTAACAATTAAACTTGTAATGTGGTTTTAAGGACATGTGATTTCGCTTAATAACAATTTGTTAGTTTAGAGATGAGTGATGAAATTGATTAGACTATTGAACAAACCGATGACTAGACAATATCCTTGAGCTTGATGAACCCTCAAGAATGATGAAGCGGGAACAGCTACAGAACAATAATTGAAGAACAATAATTAAGAAGCAGTAAGTTGATGAGCAGAAGAAGTATTATATTTCCTTGATCTGTATGATTGTGAGAGAGTTTACAAATGATGGGGATCCCTCTTTATATACTAGAGGAATCCTAACTGAGGTACAATTATAATTACAGTAGTCAATCTCATGACTGATACAAATAACCGCCCTTGATTTGGTCCGCTCCGAGATTTCCGACGTGATCTCCAATTGGTTACAGATATTTTGCCTTTCCATTATTGTGTTCCGCTCGAAGCTGGTCATATCCGATCTCAATTGTCGGGGGACCTCGATCTCGACGGGTGCCTCGATCTCAAAACTAGGCACCTTGTTTCCGTGTTCAGGTCTGATCCCTTACGAGGTTGAGCCTCAATGCAGTCCTCTGACCTGGAAATAATGATAAAATCGAGCAAGCCCGATTTTACCCATATACACTATTGCATATCGCTTTTGCGATCTTATGTTCGCAATTGCAAACTTGACACTGTGCATTGACTTGTTGCATTTGCGATGGAGATCTTCGCATTTGCAAAAGTTAACTGCCTGGTTTGACTTCGCATATGTGATTCCTCCATTGCAATTGCGACCTCTGGTGCCTTCGCTATTTCCACATTGATGTCGCAATTGCGACATGTGAGCCATTTTCCAGATTTCTTCTTTTCAACGCCTTTTCGACTCGTTTTCACTTGGTTTCTTCATGATCACTTCTAAATCACATAGAGCCTATAAAGTAGAAGTAAATGAAATTAAACACATGATTTATCACTCAAACATAGCAAAAATATAGGCTTAACAACAAGATAAGTTGGTAAAAATACCAACTTATCAAACCCCCAAACATAAACTATTGCTTGTCCTCAAGCAATGAAAGCGAAAAAATCTCCTACCAAGTATTTAACTCAATAGTGCATCCATATCATGCCAAGTCAAAAAGGTCTACTGTAAGCACAAACACATGACTTTGATTGGTACCGACAATTAATCCAAAGCATATGAATTACCAAAAACTTCTCATGAATTTCATTACAATTAAAGTGCTCAACACTACGCAAATCAGAGTAGCAATCAAGTCATGACACTAAAGCTTCAAAACATACCTCTTTGTCACAATTAACTTCCTTTGTTCATTCCTCACAATTGAAAATAGGATTAAATTCACAACTCAAATCTCATGTGCCCTCACACTTAAGAGAGAATCCCACACTCATCAATTTCAATTCAACACATAAATGGGATAACAAATGGAAAGAATTAACTCTCTTATAAAGATGTTCAAATGCACACAAATAGTACCATGGGCTTGTCCTTCATGTATTTCTCCATTAATGTAGACAAACTTGGTTCATAATCAATTAGGACTTAAAGGGTCGTAGTTTAGGCTTTGGTTAAGGTAGGGCATAATTTTGGTTAGAGTGACTCAAAACCTCCCTAAGCACTACAATTTTTCTCAACAAAAGTGCACTTCCTTCAAGAACGTTTCCACCCTTTCTGTTTTTTTTAATCACCTAGTCTTCCATTTATTCACAATTCCTTTTTTTTTCAAATATTACTCTTTTTCTCTTTTTTTTATTATTACCTTTCACCGTTTAAGCAACTTACACATCACAACTTTTCCAACCTTCACCCCCAAACTTAGGCTTTTAGCCTATGTTTATAATTTCAAAGTACTTAGGAAGGTAGGGTTCCAAAAGATAAATCAATGAAGAACGAAGGGTTAAATCTTGTAACATGGTTGCCAAAGAAGACGGTTAAAGGCTCAAAATGGGTTGACTAGGGAAAATATGCAAGGGTATAAAATTTAAGGCACAATAGCGGTCCAAGGAAGGCCTAATATCATTTTTCAAACCATGTTAGTCTAGGATTTCACCTTGAATCACATTCCGGTCAAGTTTTAGACTACAAAAGATGCAAAAGAACTCACAATGAATCTCACCACACATGGCACATGAACATCCAAGTGGAATACAAATCCAAAATCCAATTGAAACCAATGACTTAAAGAAGTTACATTTAGCATAAGAAGCTATTTAGTGAATCAAATAGCCAAATATTGAGTCTAAAAGTCATGACAATGATCTTTACATCAATCATTTTTCTTTTTCAATGATCAAAAATTCAAATGTCGAGGTTTAATCATGTTGGTACCAAGCAAGCCACCTATTGGCCAATGGGCACCAACCCCAACTCAAACCACTTATTCTTCCTAAATTAACATAAACAAAATCTAAACTACAAGACTAATTCCCTTATGAAAGTCGCCTAGCTATCTATCATCTGGAAAAGTCGACACAAATTTACTAACAATTACCCGGTTCAAAAAGAAAATTGGCATCCTCGAAAAATGAACCGTGGTACAAAAAAGACCAAGGATATCACCACCAAAATAAAACATACTATTTAAAAACAAAAATTCAAGAAGCTAGTAAACATACTAATATAACACATAACATGAAAACAAACAAAATACCAATCTACCATATCCACAGTCATACAAGAAGCCACCCCAACTAGAAACGTTTCAGTGTCCCCAATGCAACTAAACAAAATAGAGTAAAATGGTGGAAAGTGCTCCCTTAATACTACATCAAGTGCTCGCTTCGCTGTCGGACTCAGTCGCATCCTCCTCTCCTTCTTCTTCCTCGGACCAATGAACTGGAGCACCATCATCATCTTCAGGCTCGGTCGATGGCACTGATCTTAAGGCTTGAGAACATTCCACAACCCCTTCACACCCTTCCACATGCGGGTAAAGAATTCATCTTTCATCTTCTCCCTTTTTTTCATCTTGGTCTGTGCATTTGCCAGTTTGTCATGAGAACCACTCAAATTACCGTGCCCCGTGGCCAAATTAGTGTATTCCTTCTCCAACTTCTTACGGTGATCCCCCTGCTTCTTCTTATCATCAAGATACTTTTGAAACTTTTTCTTTGAAATGTATGCAGTGGGTCCCTCAGATGTTTCCCCAGGTCCCTGTGGAAAGCCAGCTACTAGGTCGCGAATCAGCCACATTTCCTCTGAAAGCATATCAAATGGTCCTCCTGCAGAAGATGATGGCTGGCTACCATGATCGGTCTGAGAAGAAGATCCTAGTTTTCTCTTTTTGCTCTTGACGGCACCGCCCTCTCCTCTTTTCTTCAACGGATTGATAGGCTTTCCTGGCTCTATTCAGTGGTCTCCCAAGTCCTCCTTAACCCCAGCAATGTTTACCTTGAAAATGGTAATTACAATTAAATTTGATTTTGTGGTTCTAAAAATACGTGATTTATTTTAATGCTAGTTGTTAGGCGATAGATGCTATGTGTGAGTCAGAAAAATGAGATAAGAACTTGAGGACACTATGTTATGCAAACCGAATGGCCGTGAATCGGGGCCTCGAGCTGTCCTACGTTGGGCCTCGAGGTCGAGCGAAAGTGTTAGGCTGGGGATGGTCGACGATGAACTAACAGTTCTAAGGTCCTTCATGATAGCTCTTTATGATCAATGATGGGTAATAAATGAAGAATAATCAATAAAACACAATAAATGTAAGCAATAAAATCGAAGGAGCGACAGTAGAATATGTTTAAGAGCAGAGAATGTTCTTGTTCTTGTATTGAATATCATGTGTCTTATAAAATGATAAGGGTCCCCTTTATATAGGAGGGGCAATCCCAACATAGTACAGGTGCATTAATTACAAGGTACATGTGCATTTATTACAAGGATATGCAGCTTGTACAGCCATTTAATGTCACGGTACGGACTTGTGCTATTCTTGTAAACCTAGTCAACTCTAACCACGTGCCTTGGGAATTTCCCGCTTGTCCATCATAGCCACCGATTTGCACTACCCCGAGATCGAACATAAGGAACCCTCGGGTTCGAACCTCGAGCTTTGCCTCGAGCCTTCTAGAGGCGGGCTATGGAGCATCATAATGATCATAAAATCGGACTCTCCGATTTTAGCCGTATACAGATAGTCCCCGCACTTCTTAGAGTAAAATGATAAGAAACGATCTTGAATTCTTGCCTCTTCGATACTTCCATCATGACGTCAGTCCATCAGAGCATTAAATGACATGACTCAAAGGCTGCGCAGAGGTCGCTGTCAGAACGATTATCGAGAAGCCCACAAAATGTTAGTGGTTCGACTCTTCTGCTTCTCAAACGTTGCCCAAACGGCTTCTATAAATACCTCAACTGTTTGTCATTCATTCTTTTACAATATCTTAAAGTTTTCAGAGCTAAGTTCACCATCTTCTGCATTCATTTCCTCTCTGTGCTTCCCTCTTCATTTTCTATCTTAGAAACTTTGTTATAGTTATGGCTAAAACCTCCAAAACGGTACCTCAGAAAGAGGGCGCCACTTCTTCATCGCGCCCGTCCAAGGGCAAACCAAAAACACCTCCAAGTATTGAGCAATGTATCCCTGGCCACTTCGATACAGTCTCCGATTTTACCATTGAAAAACCCCCTTCTACATCGGGCCAATGCAAGCCCATGTCTCGGTACGTCAGTGTGGTGACCGACACGAAGACAGTAAAGATAGACTGCCGATGGGGGGATGCAGTGCAAGTAGAGATCCCTAAAGCTGAGGAAAGCATAGTAGCACACAAAGCTAGCTTCCTCAGCGTATACATATACCCCTTCACTCTAGGCCCTGTAGATTCTTCTTCCCCACCAATAGATCCGGTGATTCTTGACTTTTGTCATCAATACCAAGTGACACTCGGTCAGATCTATCCCTCTTTCTGGAGGATTGTCTACATGCTCAGATATTTCTCCAACCGGATCGAGGGAGTGGCCTTTACCCTCGACTATTTGATCAGATTGTACCGCCCGCGTCTCTTCCGAGAGGGTTTAATCAAGATTCACCCTCGATCCGCCAAGACATTCTTTGCGAGAATCGATGAGGACAAAGACCGGGGATGGATGAGCCAGTTTGTCAGAGTAATAACCTCGGACATCATCCCTCCTGATAGGATGCCATTCCCGGAGGAGTGGAACATGAAGCGTAAGTGTCCCTGTATTGAGCACATTTTATTGCCCCTTCTTCTTCTTCTGAAATGATCTTCTTTTTATTAGGTAGCCACCGTTTGGTTCCCCGGCGTGGTTCAAAACCTTCCGGGATGGATCAAACTATTAGACTCTATTTTTCCATACATCGAGCGTGTTTGGCGCGATTTGGCCAAAATGCGGTGGCAGACCAAGAATTACGGTATGCTTTCATTGTTGTCATTACCAAGTTTCTTATGAGTATTATTTGTGGTGGTAAGTTTAATACATCATGCCTGTGTAGGCCTCGGGGAAGGCGTGTCGATGAGACCGCCTCCTCCTGGTGAAGAGAAGCCTCGAAACGCGATAAGGGTAAGAAGAGGAAGAAGGAGGCGTCGATCGAGTCTCCAAAATCAAAGAAACCCAAGGTCCGCAGGCCTCTGACCAACACCACGGTCTTGACTTCGACTGCTGCGGCATGTCTTTGTACCGAAGATGAAGATGATGATGATGGCGATCGCCCTTTGGTACAAAGGGTAAGACGGAGCACTGATGCTCCACAAGTTGTTGGGAGGAAGGCCGTCGAGTCGAGGGTGGCCGATGTGGACTAAACTCGTGCTGAGGAGACGTTCAAGAAGGGTTTGGGCGCAATCCCCGAGCCTCAAGTTGGACATAGTACAGTCCATGCCGGCAAATCCTCAGTTGGCAATTTCGGAGGGCCTGAATCCAAAAATTTTCGGGGTCGAGAAGAAACCCTTATAGAAATTGATACCGTGGGCGGATTTGAATGGGGCCCTTAATTTTCTTCCGGTGAAATAAGGGATGCTCAGAACAGGGATGCTGCCGATGTGAGGGCCTCTCAGGGAGAGGATGATACGTTCAAGGACTACTTCATCGGTGTCGCCGAGGACACAGATCTCGATGCCCCCGTCACTCTCGAGGAGGCTGAGAGGCTTCAAAAGCAGGTGATATTCTTAACATACCATTTGCGCTTCAAATTTTTACCCTTGCCTTTTAACTTCTCTGCTTTGTTGTAGGTTAAGAAATTATATGACCACGCCTTTTCTATGCTTCAAGATGAGCTTTCATGCCGTGAGGAGGAGCTCGAGAAGCTCACCTCAGAGCTAAATGAGTCGAAGGCTTCCTCTTCCCGAAAGGAAGAGAAGTTAGGTGAGTTTCGGGTGAGTTTGGATAGAGTGCACCAAGAACGGACTAGCTTAGCTGAGCAGGTAACATGGCATTCATGAGTTCATCTTTTTATTCATATAACTTGATGCTCACTATCTTGATTCGCCTTCACAGATTGGGCAATAGAATGCCCTGGTGGGGCGCAGGAAGAGGTTGCAGCCAAGGATACGAAGATCCTCGAGCTAAAGAGGCAGAATGAGGCCGTGACCTCAGAAAAAGACCTTTTGCGGGGAGAGTTGGCCTCAACCCAGGATCTTCTTCGAAGTGCTCAGAAGGAGGCCACTGCATTATCTCTGGCCAAGTCTGAGGCTGATGAACATGCATCCTTATACAAGAGAGATGTCGCTACCGCAAACAATCGAGCCAGAGAGATATCTGAGAAGGCCGAGCACAAGCTGGCTCGGGCCGTTGCTTATGCTCGTTTACAAGCTAGGAGGCAGGCCTTCGAGGAAGCAAGCACCAAAGGTGTCGATCTCTCTACTGAGATTGAGAAATCCAGAGCATTGGAGGAAGAATCAGCACCTTCAACTACTTCGGATGAGGGTTCCGGAAGTGATTCAGACAGCAGTGAGGCTGAAGAATAGACTCGCATCGTCATCTCTGCTTCTCATTTTCTTTCTTTTTGTATATGGATTCCTCGGGGGGGGGGGGGGGGGTCGGTTGTT